>NC_088979.1:36517148-36817148 GCF_963932015.1 Anas acuta
TTGAAGACAAGAACCATAGGGATATGTATGTCTGAAGAGATGCAGAACAGTACAGAATATCTTAATTCTTTCTTTGACTGTGATAAACTCCCCAGATGGCTGGGAACACAATTGGAAACCATGTTTCAGGTAGCTTATTATCAATAAGAATTGAGGTGGAATTATAGTTTTTTGTTCTGTTTGAAAAGGGTGTCTTTATGTTCTTTTGAAAGTGTTGTAGTATTTTTACAGTAACAGCCTGCATAATTATTTTATTGAGTCTATGAATACAATAGCAATGATACTCAATCTCCTTGCATGCCTCAGAAAGCAAACAGCTGCAGAGTTTGATGTAGGTCATATTTCTTCAGGTCATCTGTTCTTTAGAAGCTCTCTCTAAATGCACCATTCATGCAGTTAATTTTGTTTTGGGAAGCAATCCTTATAGTGCATTGCAATTCATTTTTAGAAGATGAGAAAATGTAAACTCTTTGTCACACAGATAAAAATATGTAGGTTATGACGTTTTTAAAAAATCATGTATTTTGATGCAACAATTAAACAACACTGAAAAAGGTAATGACAACCAGATATGTCTATTTCTTCTAGGGTATGTCACTAATATTTTTTTGACACAACTCATTTCAAATGTCAGTGACCCTTCTTCTAGCATCAGTAGTTTTGGTCTCTATGCTCATGACAACTCACATTGATAAAAAGAGAGCTAACATTTTAAATCTATCTGAGTTGTCTGTTTCTTTCAGGTCCCAACCTAATGTTTTCAAGCAGAAATTCATTATTTGGGCTTTAGTGTTAAGTACTAACTGTTCACAGACATAACACTCATATTTTGTGTTCACTACCAGAGTAGTTAAAAAGGGAAAAAATTAACTTCTGATATGTCTTTTCTTCTCCCTCCCTCCCTCTCTGCCTCTCTCCCTCCTTCCCTTCCTCCCTCTCTCCCTTCCTCCCTCCCTTCCTCCTTTCCTTCTTTCCTTCCTCCCTCTCTCCCTTCCTCCCTCCTTTCCTTCCTTCCTTCCTTCCTTCCTTCCTTCCTTCCTTCCTTCCTTCCTTCCTTCCTTCCTTCCTTCCTTCCTTCCTTCCTTCCTTCCTTCCTAGGAAGGGCACCTTTCCTAGTTGGCTTGCTCAGCACTTGTGACAGGAATTTATCTCCAACATGCTTTAAGAATTTCCCTGCTTTACTTGTCGTAGCAGTTTATGTCTGGGAAGTGTAAGTCTCCTATAAGGATGAGAGCAACTGATCCTGGGATTTCCCCTAATTGCCAATAGAATAGCTCACCAATGCCATTGCCCTGAGTGGGTGGTTAATAGTAGATACTCATGATGGTATCTGCTTTACCATCCCCATAATTCTAATCCAGAGGCTCTCTCAAAAGCTGTACAGTCTACTCTCTCCCTTATATACAGTACAACACCTTGTGACAGTGTATTCCTGCCACCCCTCCATTCTTCCACCCCCTGATTAAGCAGATTGTCATTAAGATGTGGTGATGGATGCAACCAGTCATGGTCTCTGAATCTGACTTAAAATGGGTTCAGGAGAGACAGAAGACAAAGAGCCAAGGTTTAATTTGAACAGTGTACACCTCTGCTAACCACAGTGCTGACCAAATTTGGAAGAAAGTTCAACTCAAGACAAATTTGGAAGAAACTAAGATCTGTAGTCAGTATGCAAATATGATTATCAGTCAATCTACTTTTCCCATAAAAGTAGTAAGCAGCTCAAAGGCCCTTTGAGCTCTTCTGACACATCAGTGGGCTGCATGCCAGGACCTCCCATTGGGCAGGTATACCTCCCAAGGTTACTTTAAATTTAGACTCCTATTACTACAGACAGTCAATAAGTAGATTGAGAAATTAACAGAAACCCATAAAGGTTCTTTGTGATCATGCTTTATAATCTTAGCTAAGTAGCATAAAGGTTTTGAGTAGCACATAATCCATTAGACATAAACTGTTAACTAGGAGTGGATTCAGATGCAACTAGACTCCTTACTTCTTTGATTCAAAGGGTTTAGGAAGCAAGGGCGTCCACCCTGAACCTTATGACTCTATGGGAGGCTTTCCTTGATGTAATGTTACCTAACCCAGTTCCTTATGCAGTCTCTATGTAAAATATAATGTCTTTCACTTAGCGTCTTTAAGTTCTATATAGAATCTTTTGATGTGTGTAATTAAGTGTATCTTCCAATTATAATCAGATGAACATTGCCATCATTGAATCTTTGTTAGGTCACATAAACTTTGTTAAATTATTACTTTATATCAATTAATCATACTGCTGCTTCTCTCCTTCAAGTAAAAAGCATAACATTTCCAGCCATGACACACTTCTACCTCACCTGCCTTGACTACCTCCTGATAGCTGATAACCCTTCATCCCAGTACTCCAGTCTTGGGACTCATCTCAACAAGTCTTGCTAATACCAATGATATCATTGGAGCAAGGCTTCCAAGGCTTAATCTGGTGTTCCTACTGTTATTCCCCCCCCATGTTATTCCCAGTTTAAAGCCTTCTCAATCAGTATTGCTAGGTTATGGGAAAAAAAAAAAAAAAAAAAGTTTTCTCCATTGAGATGGATGGGTCCCATCAGGCCCCAGCAGACTTCTCATCTTGAAGACTTTTCCATGATTATAAAACCTCAAATTCTGGTAGTTCCAGTCTTGGAACAAGGCATTGATGACCTGAGTTCTCCTGTTTCTTTCCATGTATCTCCCTGTTACTGGAAGGGTTGTGGAAAACACTGACTGTGCTCCTGAACCCTTTAGTTGTAATCCCTGGGCTATGAACTCTCTTTTGAGATAATAAGGCTTAAAGATATCCAAACCTATGGGTAAGCCAAGTATCTCAGAACTCATTATATTCAAAGAAGAACTATTCAACAATGTCAATAAAGGTTTTGGCTTGGTTACATAGATATAATGTATAATGACATCTTTAGATATTTTAAGGTATCCCACAATGCCCAAAGGCATTGTCTCATGTAGGTCCTGTATTGTATGTACTAAGCACATGTAATGCTTTTTAGTTAGCTAAGCCATTTTAAATGGCATTAGACTCTATATGAGCAAACTGATATGACTAGGTCATGTGTAGGCACTTAACAATAAAAAGCAGAACACAAATCTGAATTTTCATACTGAGCAGATTGTTTCCAGCTTCAGCCTTGAGGAGGTATGAAGTACATGGCTGTTTCTTAGCTTCTAGTAATTCCCTGCTTGATCCACTGGAGTATTCATCATCCCTAAAGAATTGTCTGTCTATTCTAATATAATCAAAGAAAAGGGTATTCATCTTGCTTACACCCTGTGAGTCAGAGTACTTTGCATTTAATGAACTGAGTGCTTGTATTTCAGTCAATGCAGCATTTAAACCACATTACCAAAGGAGACAACCTGAATACACTTTGTTTTCTAGCTCCAATAGAATAAACATGTCCCACAGCTGAACTCTGATGACTAGGGTTCATTTTAGTTCATAGTATTTGTATAGCTCAACTTTGTTTTATTATGTTAACATTTTTAATATGTTTCTTCCTGTAAAATTTATGGCTTAGTATCCTGAATGTTTTCTCATGTTCTCTTCAAGTACACATTAAAATAAATTTTAAACCTTGTATTGTGTTAGGTAGGCCTTGAATAGGTCCCTGGAAAAGAATAATTAGAAAAATTCCATCAGCCCCTCAGCTACTATATGCAATTGAGGTTCTTTGTATTACTTTGACAATGAAGGAAATTATTTTTTCAAAAGCATTTGTGTAATAACAATGCATGCAATAACAATTCTGGCATGAAATAGTATTGGGTCTTTGTCAGTGACTGGCCCAGGATATAAAGTTTATGCATATCACTGAGTTTTAAAGCAAATTAGACCACTAACAGGGGAAGAGGAGAAAATACATTGTTCCTAGCTGAATGAAATAGTATTTTTAAAACTTGCCACAACACATTGAGGGAAGAGAAGCCCTCAATAATTTAGCAATATTTAAATTATGGTTTTTAAGAAGTTATAAAGAAGAAAAATGAATTTTGTGTCTGAAAAAAAAAATAATAATAAAAGAAAAGCTATGCAAATAAATATTGGTTTATTCTGGTTTCACCAAATTCAGTGTAAATGTGCCTGTTTTATTATAACAGTCATGAAGATTTGAGGCTAGTATTTTTCTTGAAAAGTTTTTTTGGTTGCTTGGTTGTTGTTTTTTGTTGTTGTTTTCTTAACAATATTTTCAAATGTAACTGGTTGTTATGGACACATAAATTAGAATATCTCATAGAATCTTGTGGTTTAATCCTTGTAGGCAGCTAGGCACCACACAGATTCTTGCTCATTTCCCTGCAGTGGGATGAACCAGACAATTGTAAAGGTAAAAGTGCAAGAACTCATGAATTGAATTAAAGATAGTTTACAAGGTAAAACAAAAGTTGTGCCTGGAAGCCAAGCAAAACAAGGGATTAATTCACTACTTCTCATTTGTAAGCAGATGTTCAACCACATTCAGGAAAACAGGGCCCAACACAGATAACAGTTTATTGGGAAGACAAGAACATCATGTCAAAAGCACACGCTCCCTTCCCCCCTCCCCCCCCCCCCCCCCCCCAATGTTTTCTCCTTCTGTCCCCCAGTCTTTATTACTGAGCATAATGGCATATGTCTTGGAAAATCCTTTTGACCAGTTTGGGTCAGCTGTCCTGGTTTTGTCCTCTTGGCTTCTTGTGCACCCCCAGCATCCTTGCTGACAAGGCAGCATGAGAAGCCAGTAGTCCTTGACTCTGTGTAAGCACTGTTCAGCAGCAACTAAAACATTGGTGTGTTATCACCACAGTTTGCATCATAAAACCAAAACCCAGGAGCATCTCATATACAATGAAGAAAAATAATTCTATTCCAGCCAAAACCAGGACATAGCTCTATTTATTTTTGATGGGTGTGTGCATTGCATCTTCTAGATTTTAAGTCACATTAAAATGTTGCAGCATCACTGTCAAATACTCGCAAACTCAGTGTCATTAGTGAATTCTGAGATCATTTTTCTCTCTGGTGTATACAGAATTCAAAACACTAATTCCTTTAATAGATTATTGTGATAGTTTAACTACATTTCCACAGGGGAAACTGCAGTGCTCCTTCGCCTTTCTTTTGGTCTGAAATAGTATTTTATGTTAGAACTTTTTGTGCTTTTGTTATGTTTTAAATGGACGGTTGTTTAATGCACCACAAAACTTTGTATTTTTTTTTATTATTATTTTTTTTTTATTTTTCAAATGGCTTTCATCATTCTTAAGAAACAAGGGCTTTATGTCTAATTTAAATTTGTTTAGATGTTTCTTCCAGCACTTGAATCATAGCAAATATTTATCTGTCAGACAGAATAATCCAAGTCTGTTTCTTTTTCTGATGGTAGTTTAGATATTTTATCATCTCTAACTTGAACTTGAAGTTTTCTTCAAATTCCTTATCTTGACTACTGAATACTGACTGTTGATCTTAACTTAGTATCTAAGAATGTACAATACTATATTCATCTAAGCAAGTCAAGGTTTGTTTGTTCTTTTGGCCATAGGATAATAGTGAAAATTCACATTTTACTGGTTATTGCCATGATCAGTCTGGACTCATGGACTTCTCAGAAAAATAAATAAATAAATAAATATAAATACCTGATATATATAAATATATATCAGGTAAATAAATATATATATATAAATATAATAAAATATAATATATAAATATATATATATATATATATATAAACAAAACAAACAAACAAAAAAAAAACCACTGATGAAGTTCAAAAAAGAATAGTGCAAAGACCTGAACATGGGGAAGAACAACTCCGGGCACCGGTACATACTGGGAGCCTCTCAGGTAGAAAGCAACCTCGCAGAAAATAACTGGGTGAGTCGTGGTGGTCACCAAGACTAATATGAGCCATCAACATAGCTTTTCCACAAAGGTTAATGATAAGGTTAATGGTTAATGATAATGATAATGATAATGATTGATTGATAATGATAATGATAATGATAATGATAAGGCTGTATAAGGAAAAATACTGCCAGCAGGTCAAGGGAGGTGAGCCCTCCAGCACTGATGAGGCCACACCTAGAGTACTGCACTCAGTTCTGGGCTCCTTGGTGCAAAAGACACATGGACAGAATGGAGAGAGAACAGAGAATAAATATTTTAAGGGACTTGAGCATCTCCTAAGAGGAATGGCTTAGAGAGGCCTACAGAAGGGAAGGTTCAGGGGGGTCTTATAAAGGTATATAAATACCTGAAGGGAGGTTGCAAAGACAGAGACAATTGGTGCCCAGTGACAGGTTAAGAAGCAATGGGCAATAACTGAAACACTTTTTTACTGTGCAATGGAACAAGTTTTCCCGTAGAGGATGTGGAGTCTCCATCCTTGAAAATAATCAAAAGCTGCCTGGACAACTTCTATGTGGTTCTATGTGGCCCTGCTTGATCAGGGAATTTGGACCAGGTGATCTCAGGAGGTCCTTTCCAACCTCAACTCATTTCTATGATTTCTGTATTTCTGTTCCATGAATCACAGAATATCCTGAGTTGGAAAGGACCCATGAGGATCATCAAGTCCAACTCAGTTCCTGGCTGTGCCCAGGGCAACCTAAGAGATAAACCATGTATCTAAGGGTGTTCAAATGCTTCTTGAATACCAACAGGCTTGGGGCAATGACCTTGGGGAGCCTGTTCCAGTACCTGACCATCCTCTCAGTGAAGAACTTTTTCCTAATACTAGATCTGAACTTCCTCTGACTCAGCTTTAAGCCATTCCCTCATAGCCTATCACAGGCCATCAGAGAGAAAAGATCAACACTTCCCTCTGTGGTCCCTCTCATGAGGAAGTCGTAGACAGCAATAACGTTGCCTCTCAGTATTCTCTTCTCTAAGGTGAACAAACCAAGCATTCTGAGCTGCTCCTCATAAATTATAACCTAGAGGTTATAGGTCCTTTCACTATCTTTGTGGTCCTTATTTGGACACATTCTAATATTTTTATAACTTTATATTGTGAAGCTCAAAAAATGTGACCATAAGTGACAATTCTGGGACCATAGGTGGGGAGTGTAAATGAGGAGCTGGTGGAAGGAAAGGAACAGTAACAGTTTGAAGTACTTTTACCACTACTGAGCAGTAGTCTTTTCCTTATTTTGTCCAGGGGATTCTACAAGCAAGAAAAATAATAAGTATAGAACATTGTCCATTTATCTCCATTAGATTTCAGTCCACGGAGTAGTAAGCTTTTTGGTTTGTTGGATTGTTTTTATGTTTTCTCTTCAGTGGAGAGCATTGTTACAAATTTGTGAAAGATTTAAAAATCTATGAATAGCATTTATATTGCATTAGAAATCCACTTATTCAAACAAAAGGAAAAACAAACAAACAAACAAACAAACAAAAAACAACAAAAAACACATATTCTTTGTGAATACTTTCATCTTTCAATCTTTCACATCCACTCCCCTAAGAGAAGTTGGTGAGAAATTCTCTCTTATCACATACTAAAAGCTAATACAATATTTTTTGTTGGTGTTCCACTTTTAATCCAAAGCAAATGGATTTATTCCTAAAAAAAATTAAAAAAAAAAGAAAAAAAATATTGTACTGCAACAAAGACAGCAGTGTCAAATATCACGGGGATCTATCCAAATTCTTCCAAATTCTTTTGCTGTCTTTTAAATCTTTATAATGAAACAGTTCCTTCCTGTGACTTAGCCTTCTTTACTGAAAATAAGCTTTGAGATCAATCTGTCAATGCTTTAATCTATCACAGTTTAATTGAGGTCTCATTTCTTCTTGCTTCCTTTTTGCTCCATAGCCCAAACAGAAAAGTTTGGGACTTTCTTTGATCTGGCTATAAATAACAAAGATCACTGACCTGTAGTTTGTTCTTTTCTCTTTATCAACATTTAATGGAGACTGGGGAGGGAATGGGAAAATGCATGCTGTTGGTTATTATCTTTACAAATGACTTGCTAGCCTTTTATTTGTCTTCTCATGCTTCAAACACTCGAAGGACATTTTCAGAATTTCACTAGATGAAGGTTCAATCCTGAGATGACTTGACAAGCTGTATCTTCCTTAAGAGATTTTGACATGATATTAAGCCATAGTTACAAGCCAATACTTGAATGTGGAGCCCTGGGGAAATCTTTCAAAAGTGGAACACAACATTTACAGCAGGAGGCAGGTGTCTGCACCACTGAAGCAAACAACAATATGATATATTTAGTATCGAAAATGGAAGGAAAACTACTGTCTCTTTACTACTGGGGACAATGGAAGAGGTTGAATGAGAAAAAAGCATCCTTTTCAGCCCTGGAGAATTTTAATTTACTGACAGAATGAAATATAGTCTCATCACGGCAGGTGCAGCAAGTGCCAGGTGCTGTTCACAATATTGTCTTTGAATTTATGTGTTTTTGTAGCATTGAGAGGATGTGAAGCAGCTGTACTGGCCATGTGGAGAGAAAGCAAAGAGCTTTTAATTAGCAATAAGAGGGTTGTTAATTTCTTTTAGGAGCCATCTTTGCTTTGCAGTCATAACAGAATCTCAGCAGGAGCTCTGTGGAGCTCCAAACATACAAGAAAATTAAGTAAGCCATGTGTTACAGCAGATTTAAAGCAGAAGAGAAATAAGGGTCTATCTTACAGCTAAAGAAACTCTTAGCAATTTTGATTATCAAATTGAGAAATAAGATTCACAGTTGAGGGAGTATACAAAGATTTTAAAATCTCAGTCAAGTCCCTAACTCAAGTGATGTATAAGCATAACACTCAGAGAGCACAGTACAAAATCTAACAATTCTGTAATGAGATTCCTGCTGAAACCTAATATAGCAGTTTGGGCTGAACTGAATGATGGAAACCAAACATTGAGGTAAATCAGAGTCTGAGAGATCCTACAGAAGACTAAGTTGAGGATAATAAACCACTGGCACAAAGACCAGCTTTGGCCTGGAGAATGAGTTTAGCAATTATGAGGTAAGTCTGGCACCAAGTACTGCCATGATCTAGTCTCTCTGGAAAAACTGCAGACTAATGGCCACTAGAGAAAGCCAGAATAAAGTATAATTTTTATTATTTTTAATGTTTTCAACCTCTAAATGATAAAAAGGTATACTTTTCCCAATGTATAATTCACTTTTATACTGAGGGCTTTAAAAATGTTTCTTAGTTTAGGGACTTTCTCATGTGACTTTGGAAGATTTGAAATCTGAGGCATTGTTCCTGCTCCTACTGAGATAAATGCTAAAATTCACAAGGATTTAACTTCTTAGTGATTTTTTTTTTGTTGTTTACAATATTTTTCACTGGCCAGGAAGCTAGTCAGTTATTTGTGTTTAATTAGGTAGCCAATAAATCCACTAAAATGTGTAATGGTTTGAGAACAAATATGGGATAAAAATGCATGTTTCCATGGAAAATCAATACATGTCAAAAGAAAACTGGAATCTAGAAGCATTTTTCAGTACTTTGAAATTTGAGGGAGACCATTTTTCTTCTATGACAAAGCCAAAGGGAAAAAAATACAGTAGCTTTCAACTATCTAATAATTAATAGTATTACTTGACTTTGTCAAGTCAAATGGCTATCTGTCTTCACATTCTTGCCAACTACATATTTGTTGTATGGCATTAAAATTTATTTATTTATTTATTTATTTATTTATTTATTTATTTATATTTGAAACTAATATGATTTCATGTATTGATATTGTAACTGTATCAAAGATATAACTATAAATAGATTAATTAGCCTGCCTTCTGAAGTGATGTTAAAAAAGTGTTTTATTGTGAAGGTGAAGAGAATGATATATCAAGCACTAGATATTTTTATATTGTTCTGAGACAGCATATAAAATTGCATATATTTATATACAGAAGAAATTTAATAATATATATTTATTGGGATTTGTAAGTAGAAAAGAGACCTGGTTTAATATTATGTACTATTAGATATGTAATAAAATATTTCATTTTGGACCTGCTCTGAATAAGGATGTGTCATGGCTTTGTTCATAGGAAAGCTATTCTAACATGTTAGGTTTTGTTTGTTCTTTGATGTCAAAATTCCTATCTAGTCTACTGGAAACCATAGAGAGATCCAGAGAAGCCTATTTGGTTTGTCTTACAGCTTGCCAGCAGTAAAGACATTTTGTTTTCAATCTTCGGAAGGATCTCCTGTCTTCAACAGGAATATGATGTTGTATTTGTGGAATAAATGTCCAAATAAAAGCATCTGGCAAGAAATGAACAAAGAGAGGAATTGAGCATACACTTAGTGGTGAGGAAGTCTGTGCAACTGAGCACAGACAGAAAGTGAACTGCAAAACCTGAATGAATGTTATCATCTGTAACTTCAGACAATGATACTTTTATACTTTAAGGAACTGAACAAAAGTTGAACTATGACACAGGTTCCTTGTTCAGAAATTTATTTACTATATTGTGAAGCAAACAAAATAGAAAAATACACATTATTGCACGTTTTCAGTAGTCTGTTCTATAAAAGCCAAAAATGTTAATAAAAGAAGACAAGTAAAAATACTTCTGAGATGACAATCATAAAAAACCACTCTATTATTTCTTTCTGCCTTTTCCTCTCTGCCTCCATTATGCCTCATTTTGCCTCCATTATGAAGTCTCTAAGAAGGCAGTACTTAGTGTTGGAAGTCTTGAGGACACCATTCGATACAGCTTTTCCCAATGAAGTAGTTCTCATATTTCTCTGCATTTTTCTTATCAAATGCAAGAATCTCCGAGATTGGAAGATGTGTTCACACCATAGGCAATCACTTAAAAGCAACTAGGGAAGATTGTTGATGAATTCTTTGAACTCTCTAAGAGGTGAAGACAGATATTGGGCCACAGATGTCATCCAGCTGGATTTGAGACTTGCACATATCTCCATGAAGGCCAGGAAAGTACCTTCTGCACTGTATTTGAGGATCAAATTTTGTTGAAGAAATGGTCTCAAGGATGTCTCTTAAACAAAGTGATGTAAAATAATTACACTTCTAATAACCTGCTAATTGTCTGAATAGCAGCATGAGAATTTGCATAGCTTAGAAATGTATAATGAACTTTCAAGCAGTGAGGTTATACAATGTTTGAAAACAATTGTTACCCACTTTTACTGGATGAAGAGATTCTGCAAAACTCAGTTCTGTTTATTTGTGTTAAGAGATAATTACTATGGAAGAACTTTCAATCATGAAGGTTTCCATATTTTTCGAAAAGGAAACTGCATGGGGTGCCTCCAATTTGGGTTTGTGGTTACAACTAGAATTATACAACACTTCAGGAATATTGCATTTCCAAAACTCTATCTATTGCACTGTGCTTTGATGATATCCTGATTATGAATACTTTTTTTTTAATATAAATATTTTACTTTAAGTAGGAATAACAGGAATCACAACAGGCAGAAGAAAAATAAGAAATTTGAATAATTAATTTGTCTTCCTAAGTTACTAGTTTGATTCATCAGATATCTACCTGCAGGAGTGTAGTGAGTTTACATGGCAAGTTTTTGTTAGAAGGGGACCTTGGGATGGCTTCTGTGATAAGAATCTAGAAGCTGCCCCATGAAGAGCCCTGCTGCTGACCAGAGCCAAGCCAATAAACGATGTTGTTTGCACCTCTGTGAGAACATATTTAAGAAACGAAAAATATGCTGTGACACAGGAGCTGGGAGGGAGAGAGGCGTGAGGAACAGCCTTGCAGGCACCAAGGTCAGTGAAGAAAGAGGGTGAGAGGTGCTCCAGACACTGGAGCAGAAGTTCCCTGTGGCCTATGGTGAAGACCATGGTGAAGCAGGATGTCCCCCTGCAGCCCATGGAGTACCATGGTGGAGCAGGGTTCCACACTGCAGTCTGTGGAGGACACTATGGTGGAGCAGGTGGACCTGCACTGATGGAAGCTGTGGTCTGTGGAGGACCGCTGCCAGAGCAGATTCTGGGCCAGACCTGTAGCCCGTGGAGAGGAGACCATGCAGGAGATGGTGACCTGGCAGGAGCTCCTACTCATGACTTGGGTCCCCCCCCGTGGGGGACCCAAGTTGTAGCAGTTTGCTCATGATGGATGAACCCAGTGATACAGAGGCATATCTGGAGCAGTTCTTGAAGAGCTTCTGCCTGTTGGAAGCCCACACAGGATCAGTTTGGGAAGGATGACATCCTGTGGGAGGGACCCCGTGGTACAGGGGATGAGAGTGACTGAGAAAGAGCAGCAGAGACAAAGTGCTATAGACTGACAACAGACCCCAACCCCCCATTCTCCAGTGCTACTCGGGGGGAGGAGGGGGAAAAGGGTGGATGGGGGGAAGGTGTTTTTGGTTTCTTTCCTTTGTTTCTCACTTCTCTAGCTTGTTAGTAATAAGCAATAAATCTTATCATCTTCCTACTTTGAGTCTGTTTTGCCCATCACAATAATTGTTGAGAGATCTCCCTGTTCTTATTGATATAAGGACAGCGAGCCTTTTGCATCATATTTTATCCCCCTTTCCTCTTTGAGGAGAGGGAGTGAGAGAACAGCCATGGTGAGACTCGGCTGCCCACACGAGTAAAATCACCACAAGGAGAAAAGGTAAATTATTCACAATATCTCCATCTCAAAACCCAGATAGGAACTAAATGGTGACAGAAAACTCTAGTGTCACTAAAAATATTTTTATTTCCTGTAGAAGGTCAAAAGATAAGGACTTACTTGCATGTAGAGAACTTCAACAATGCAAAATATTACTGATGAATGTTTCCATAAGCATCTCTTATAATCTTTGGAAGTAATTGCTCATCACTGCTTAACATTAAGCATTGATATCTTCATTCTCATCCATGCCTAGTAAGGCTTAATATGAGAATGAATCATCTATCACTTCCTATTCATAAATTTTAACAATATTTGAATGGAGATATGCATACAACACTTTTTGTTTGCTATTGTCACTGTCAAAATTATTCATGTTAACATCCTTCTCTGACTTTCTTCTTCAGGCTGATCTTTCTAAAGTAAAGATATAACCATATACATTTTTTAAAAATTACATGTACATATTATGTGTCTGCTGATAATGAAAAACATTTATCATATGGATAGCTGTTAAAAGCCTATTATTGGGATTCTCTAAATCTCAGTTAATTTCAGTCATTTTAGCTCAAATTGTAGTAATCTAAGAATAGAAGTGAAATTCAGGTCAGAGAACTCTGAGTGAATGGCAAAAAAAAAAAAAAAAAAAAACAAAAAAACCAACATGTAACATTCAATTTACAAATAACACATCTTACTTTGATTTGGACAAAATAAGTTAACTGTGACTCTTGGCTTATTTAATAGTGTGTAACTCTTCCTGGCTTATTTAATAATATGTAATGAACTGGAGCCACTTGTTTTTGGTGTGTTTTGTTGTTGTTGTTTGTTTGTTTACCTTTGTTTGTTCGTTCGTTTTTTTGTTTTATGCCTACAGAATCACCCACTTCTTTAGTTAAACACTATTCTGGTAGCTACATATACTGATTTTTGTTTTTAAGCTCCATCTTGAGCTTAATGTTCTAATGTTAAAGATTCCGGTTGAGAGAGGCAGGGGAAAGTAGGAGCTTAATTCATTCAAGTTACTTACAAACTGTGTTGTTCTTTTTTGTATGTTCTTGCTTAAAATATAAATCTATGTACCCCTTTGAGTGTGCTCTTTTGTTCTTTTCCTTATAGACTTTTTTTTTTTTTAATTTGTATCTTATCATGACATGAATTATTTAGACGCAAATGCCTCTGTTATCAAAAAAATGTAAAACGACTGTGACCTATTCTGGTGGAATAATAGCTTATTCTTTGGAAAACAACACAGTCAACCATTTTTGCTGAAGTTTTGTGTTACTGAAAAACAACACAATTCTCAGATGAATGTGTACAATAGCTAAAGGACGAAAGAACCAGGGACTAAGTGAACAAAAAGATTTTAACATGATTTAGTCATTTAAGCTACTTACTATACACTCTTTCCTATACATTAAACACTCATGAAGACTATCTTATTAACTACTATTTGATTTACATCTTTCTCTAAAACCTTCACCAAGATTATCTAAATCACCCACTATTCAACCATAAAAGTCCTTCACCAAAAATATCCTAAATTGGCCAATATACAACCATAAATAAAAGTAAAGATAGTTAAAGTCCCAGCAGTTTAAGTACACTAGTAGGATAGAGCAGGTGGAAGAGTAAAAAAACAAACAAACAAACAAAAAAAAAAAAACAAAAGCATAGCAATTAAAAAAAATGTAGACCTCATAATAACGTGTCATGGTCTACATCAGCTTATATAGAGAGAGATTAGGTATCTTGTTTTTGGTTACCAGAAAGAACAGGAGCTGAAATTTGACTGATATCATTTCATGTTAAATTTGCATATTAGATACATGATGCTTAGATCTTGTGGTGTATGTAGCTTGTAACTGAATGTTGCTTCCATTTTGCACTGCTTTCATAGAAAATATAGAAAGAGCTTTCTCCTACAGGGAATCCTGTGGAAACTAAATTTCCAGGCTGAGAAGGTTGTGAACTAACTGGTACTGAAATAAGTATTCTGAGGTGACACTGAACACAGAAGTACTCACTTCTTTTCCATGTACTAGGTAGTGAACATATCACGGCCCTCCATTAGTCTATTGCAAATATTCTAGCCTTAAAGTAAACAAAACATTGGAAAAATGTTGGAAAAAGGGGTATGAACTCTGAAGTGGTCTGAGATCAGACCAAGACAATAGTATTTGATAGACAGTATTTTCTGATGGAAACAATTGATGTGATAATTCAGTCCCAAAAAAGGCTTGTCTTTATTCCTTTGACAGCCATTGGTATTGTACTGCTCACATGTGGGAAAAAAAAAAAAAAAAAAGAAAAACATAACACACCAACGTTATTACAAATGAAACTTTTAATTTACTTAAATTTTTTCATGCATATTAAAGTTTGTGAAGTGCAAAAGAGTAAATGAAATTATTTTCAAAACACAAAAATTGCTTATGCAATACAAAGATCTGTGGTTTCCCAACAGGTGTTATCTAACCTTTCCTGCATAGATTCTTTTGTGCATTTTTACTCCTTCCAAGAATGGACTGCTTCATTACAAGATATGGTATTTCCATAAAATAAATTGAAGCTCAAAGGTATGGAGGAGTATGAAAGAAACCAGTCTCACTGTCTCTTTCTCTCCCTCTCTTTTCCTTGAGTTTTGTTCTATTCCCAAAGACAAGCCCCCAGCCTGAGAAATGTAGTAGTAGAAATATCATCAAAGGATGCCACATACAACATTTCTGAGTGACACAAAAATACTTCAGCTAACAAAATTGTCTTTGATAAGCATACCTCAAAGCATATTCCCTACAATAGACCTACAATAGAGAAACACTTTCACGCCCTTGCTATTATCTTGCTTTTTTTTTTTCTTTTCACTCCTTAAATCTTTATTTATTTATTTTTATCCTTTCCATGAACTAAATCAACAATATTTCAAAACTAGGTAGTAATCTTGCAACCAGATTTCCACAGAGAAACCATTTACTACTTCAGAGTGACCCATTGAAGTCAATAGGCATTACACCTATATGTAGCCAACATGAAAATGGAGGCTTTAGACTTACATATTTTGTAAGCATCCTCTTTTTCGTAATACCAATTTCTAAATCAAGTAATATATTAAAATATTACTTTGAATTAAAATGTTCTCTCATTAATTGTATTATAACATAAGATAACTGTTTATCTAACCTTTCCCTCTATCAGCAAATAAGTATGAAATCTAACACTTCAAGGTATGTAAGAAGGATGGATTTCTGTCAGTACAATCATTCAACAGTGTTGAATTCTATGCCTTTAAAGAAATAAGTCAAAGGTAAAAAATATTTATTAGCATGTAAGGCCTAACCTAAGTACCATTTAAAGATTCTAAAAACTTAGTTCAGGAACTTGCATAAATTACTAGTTTAACCAGTTACTGTGCATCTTCTGAGCTATAGAAACTGCTTATGAAAGACAAAATAGACTGCAGCAAAAGGTAAAGCAAATTAAATCATATTTCAGTGACAGAAGCTTAAAGTAACACATTTTATCTTACATTTGTATGAGCTAAATGTCATGAATGTTTGCCTGTTATTTGGCTCTGATAAAATGTAATAACTTGATGAGCTCCAAAAACTTCTGTTTGAGCCTTCAGTTAAGATTAAGCCCTCAAACGAATAGTGAAAGAACCAAGGTGAAACAAACAAATAACGATTATTGTACAGTAGTGATCAAATATTCAGTGTTTTTCATTGTAGTTTGCCCAACTTATATATCTAGATAAACACACGTGTACACACACACAAGCACACCTGAATTTTCCCTGTCCTCACAAAATATATCTAGTCTCCTCGTTGTTCAGCTCTTTTTAATCAGAGCTCTGTAAATGATGCTGCATGTGCTCCTACTATCTGCATTGTTTCCAATATAACACAAAATCCTCATTTCACTGATGATATGAGGAGTTTTCAAATTAACTGCCGTTCCTCTAATATATGTGGAGTGGAACCTGAGAAACTAGTTCCAGTGAGGTTGATGGGCCTTTAGAATGAATTATTTACACTATAATACAACAATACTGGGAATGAAGGAAAATGACACATGTAACAGATATTTCTATTTTTAAATGATGACAGAAACATAAAAACAAAATAAACAAATTGTCCCCTAAACTTAATATTAATTTTTGCTAGCTATTCACATGTATGCCTGAGGCTAAGAATTAGACTTAACAGTCCCACATGCACATTGCAACCACTCACCCAGCACTAACACCCTTTATTTACCAAATATATAAAATATTTGAAAAGAAATGTTTCCCATCTATGCATTTTTCTAATAAATAAAGATACATACACACATATCTACCTATCTATAAATTATTTAATACATATATAAAATATACAAGTATATATATTATCTTTTAAAGTTACATATTGGTTTCTAATTTTTACTGTACCATGGATAGATTAATACTTGATAAGAAGTAGTATTTGATGAATACAGCAGCACAAACTTGCTGCCAAATCAGATTCACCATGTGATTTGTAGTAGATTCAAAGATGGACAAATAAATCTGAGAATAGCTCTTCAATAAAGATAAGATCTGAAATATAAATCCCAATGTTATATGATCTAAATCTCAACTGATCTCCTTAGACTCCATTTATAACTACCATCAAGAAAGAAATTCTACAAGGTAATCCTGTTCTGTTTTAGTTGTCTATCTTAAAATAACATGAACTGTACTCTTGAAGTGATTACTTCTCTTAGAATTCTCAGCTGAGTAGCCCAGTGGTCTAAGTGGAGACTCATATATTTAAATTATATTGCAACGTCTTTAAGTGATCCCCATACTTGGAAAAGTTCCATGAAGTTGAAGCAGGTTATTCATTTCACTTTGGGAATTTGATTGATGTTACATAGTGTAACATTTACAGAGATATACTAGTAACTAATATTAGTATGATATATTTTAAAAGCTAATGATATTATTAGGAAAATACTTTTAATCCTGCAATGCAGATTTAATTTACAATCCTTCTTGTATGTGATGTGGTAATGTCTCCAAGGAAGTTCAGAGCCAAAAGTGTGTCTAAAGTAGCAGGTGTAGAACTCCAAAAGTAGGCAGTTCTCCAGCAGCACTATGTATAATAATTACTCAAATTGCCCAAAGATATTTTGTTGGCATAATCTGTTTATATATTCCATCTTTCTAATATTTACAGTGATAAGAGCTTCAGAGATGTGTATAATTACTCTCTGTGGAAATAATCAAGATAATTAATATACTTTTGTGAAAATAAGCAAAGAATGCCTTGAAAAAAAAAAAAATGCTTCTCTAATCATTCTACCCTGTTTTTAAATGTAAATAATGTATAACAGGCCCACTTCTCCTTATGTTGGAATCTATGTATGTTTTGTCATTAAATTCAAGAACAGTATCTAGCATGATATGAATATTTGAACAATATATCAAAAGATAAAACCTATTATATTTTAGAAATCAAATAAAACTCTGTAATATTTCTGAGGGAAAAAAAAAAAAAAGAAAAAGAACAGAAAAAAAAAAAAAGAGAAAGAGAGAGGGTACGATGTGGTACCCTCCTAAATGTCTGTTTCAACACCCTTTCTCTCTTTTCATTTTTTTGTTCCATATTTTATCTGAGGAGAGGTACATAACTTCCAAATTCAAGATTTGGCTTCATCTCTGATGTTTGCTTTCAGTTGATTCTTTAGTATGTTTTTATTTTCTCATTGTCACAGCCTTGTTTCTGGCTTTAGTTATGCTAATTTCAATTGGACATTTTTTTTCACCATTTACAAGCAAAGATTGGTCATATATTTCTCAGATCTACCAATAGATTGGGTGATTCAGTAGCTTACTTTTTAAAAGTCATTTTTTAAAATTTGTTAGCAGACTGACTAATGATGAAGAAAACTTAATCACATTAATCACAGACTAATCACACATTTATTGATATTGGCAATATTCTATCTTTTAAAGCCAGCACCTGAGCACATATCATACAACTATCTATATAGCTACTAGATCACTTTAATATGTTTGTGCATTTGCAACAGATTTGAACAGATTTGGAACAGAACTGAACTTTGCTCTTGTTTCAAAGTTAGTCTTTGGAATAAGCATGCAAGTACTAAACTGTATTACAATACACAGAGAATATAAAGACAAGAAAGTAAGCTGTGTAATTATTTAGCAGAAGTCAGTTCATTGACTATCCACATAAGTAAATCTACTTACTCCTTAAATTAGATAAGAGTGACTCAAAAATAATTTTCCATGTATTTACAGTTCTGTACTAAATAAACATCATGCAGTTTAGCAGTTAGTGATTTTCTTCTTATTGATATCAACTATTTACTGTGTAAACATTATTGCACGCTGTAGTATTTAAATACAGATATCCATGAGACAGTTCCCAAATTAATATAAATTTGTTTATTTATCTGTATGAGAAATAAAGTAATTTTTAAAACAGGTGAGCTATTTTACTCTGGAGAATTTGGAAGATACATTTTTATTTCTGCCACAGATTTATAGTGTACAAACTGTGTCTGTTAAGGTATTGAGATATGCCAAGAATAATGTCCTTAGTATCAGCAGGAACATAATTTAAAAAGCTTGTTGGGTCCTTCTGATCTTTGTCACTCTTCTGCTCTCAGACATGTACACACATACATACATACATACATACATCAGGCTACCATAATATGAGCATACATACATCAGGCTACCATAATTCTTTATTCTTGTTCAAAGTATAGAGACTTTTCTCTTATGAAGTGACATATTTTATCATATCCTGGTAACTAAACACCATTTGTGGATAATCTAGAAGTCTAAAATTCTTAAAAAATCATAATTTATAATTCTATTTTTTTTATCTTTTGTCTTTCTATACTCTGATAATAAATTATATATCAGGAATCACAGTATGCAAAATATTATAAAAAAATCTTTTGTATTGTTTATGTGGACATGAGCTTTTGAAAATTACACATCTTACTTCCTGTGTTTGGCAATTTTAAATGTTATTCATAAAATAGTTGCTATAGCTTACTGGCCAAAGCAGAGATTTGGAAAGAAAATAGTATTATTATTATTAAAATATTATCATTAAATAATATTATTACATTATTATTTTTATTAATAAATTATTATTATTATTATTATTATTATTATTATTATTATTATTATTATTATTATTATTATTATTATTATTATTATAAAAGACACGGCTACTTTAAATTCCTTTAGAGTTTAGATGTTGCAGCTGTTCTGGTCCTCCAAATCAAATTGTGTTACGGTACTAACAGTGTAAAAAGTCCTATCACTTTCCTCTTGATATCAACTAAATGTTTGTGGCAACTGACTGGTAGTTTGCTATACATTTTTGCTACACTATATAATCTAATATAACACCTTATGTACTTTATAGAAACACTTGTAACATGTTTTTCCTGTACTAGATTATTTTATTTTATTTTATTTTATTTTATTTTATTTTATTTTATTTTATTTTATTTTATTTTATTTTATTTTATTTTATTTTATTTTATTTTATTTTATTTTATTTTATTTTATTTTTTTAATTATTTTTTAACTTCATGCAACTAGTGCAGGCATTTGGTTCTTGAATTATTAAGTCAGAAACAAAATTTTTGCAAAGTAATCAGCACATAGATGGTGTCCTCAGATTTCCTTGTTGCAAATTAAATGGGTACTGTATATATCTTTAGAACAAGTATAATATCACAATATACAGAGAGAGGGAGAAAGAGAGAGAGAGAGAGAGTATATCTATCTCCACTGTCTCGATTTCAGATTTAATTGCACCACAACCAGGAAGTAATAGTTTGTATCTTATTGCTTGTTATCTGTAATAACACTATAGATACAAAATGAAAAGGAACAACAAAAAATGTCATGTTTGCAGTATTCATAACTTACCTGCATCTTACCTGCATCTTCATAATGTTTGCTGGTTTAAACTATTTCAGCTCCTGTTCCCCCCCACACACACTTTATTCCTCATTCTTGTTGTTTCTTTTGACCTTTCTTTGTTTGGTTGGTTTTTGTTTGTTTGTTTGTTTGTTTGTTTGTTTACCTTGTTTTACTTATTTATTATGTTCTTAGGTTTTATTTTTCTACCTTATGCTTCTATATCATTTTTGTATTGTTTCTGTCATCTCTTGACCTCTGTTATTGCAACCTTGTCCATTCCACCTTGCTCAACATATCCACTCTGTACAGAAGATTCTTTATATTTCTCTAGTGCCTTCCTCACATTTTCTGTATAAAACTAAAGCTTTTGTTCAGTGTGTATAGGACCTGCAGAACTACTGACTCAATCCGCTTTTTTTTTTTTTTTTGGTCTTAATAAAGCTAGTTTCCTCTTAGGTTTCTTTTGATATCTCTGCATTTTTTCTAGTTAGAAACTGACTAGCCAACTAGTCACTTCTTGACTAGTCACCACTTGATAGGTACTGTTGACCTTTCGGTGCTTTTTGGGTTCGTGAATAGTAATCCAGAGCTTCTTCCATAGGCAGTCCAAATTGCTAGGCATACTTATATCACAGATAGCTTTAGAAGCATTGAACTAAATTAAAATGAGCACAAGTGCAACAGTCTAGCAGTTTGTGCACTTAATTCAGAAATTGAATTCTTGAGAAATTGAATTATTTGTTCAGAAATTTAATGCAGTTGCCTTAACAAGGGACTTGAAAGCTAGTTGAGGTTTTCTATAGTAATCTGTCTTAACAAAGTCAATTTCACAGGAACACTAGTCTCCTACTGACTTTTTAGCATATTTCTGAAACACAAATGGTTGTCTCAGACCACCATAGAACACTTTAAGCAGCACCAGAAATATGTTTCGAAAGAAGAGACAGATCCTTCTCTCTAAGTAGATTGATCTGTGAGCAGTGTCCAAACTTCCACAACAGTAAATGCCATTCTATTCCTGTCTTTTGATGTAGACCAGTGAGCTATTCATGTTGTCCAAATGTGGAGACTTAAGATTCTCAGATGAACTGTTTTCTTTGAGCCCCACAGAAGGTATTGGTTGGCAACTTCATCTCTGTAGTGCCAGAGTTTCATCTGTACCAGTACCTGTAGCTGGAGGCACACAAATTTCCAGAGTTCTGGTATTGTTCATTGTGAGTTGCAAACTATGATCTGAACTCTCTACAACTCCAAGCATAATTTTGGGTTCCTCTGCTGCTGGTTGATGTGATTGCCTTTCTAAAAAATATAGTGCTGTATACAAGTGATCCTGAAAGTTTACATACCTATATACATAATATACCTGTCCAAAATAACAGTCTTATCTAATGAAACGTGCCAGTTGTCACATTTCAGTGCAAAAATGCAATTAGAAATCTGTATTATACCCAGTTCTGCTTAACACACCAGATATGCCATTTCTTGGATCTAGACCAAGATTTATAAAGTATTTCTAACAAAACAAGGTTTTGAATAGTTTCCTAGTTTCAAGGTAGTAACTTTGTAGCAGTCACAGTTGGAACAGTCAGGCAGCGACGGAATCAACAAAGGAAGGTGACCCACTTGCCCTTTTTTTTGTTAACAAAGAAGGCCTTGTGCGTAGTGTTTGGAGGCTGTCTTGGGTAATAGAGGTCACAAGATGGTAGAGTTCTTGATCCATAGGGAAGCAAGGAGGATGAGCAGAACATCTACTTTGAATGTTCATAGGATTGATTTTGACCTATATAAGGACCTGCTTGAAAGAGTCCCTTGTGAGTGTACTGGGTCTGGCTGGGATGTTAACTTTCCCTGTAGCAGCCCATACTGTGTGGTGCTCTGCACTTGTAGCTAGAACAGCAGTGGTATCACACCAGTGTTGTGTCAGCTACTGAGCAGTGCTGGCACAGCATCAGGACTCTCTCTAACCCTCCTAGGGGGTGGGCAAAAAAGTGAGAAAAGAAACATCACCAGGGCAGCTAACCTAAATAAAGGGATATTCCATACCATATGGAATACCATCATACCATATGATGTCACACTCAGCAATAAAAGGTGGAAAAAGGAAGAAGAGGGAAGGGGTGGATTCTCATTTTGAAAATGTCAGTCCTCCCCTCAAACACCGGGTACGTGCGTTGAGGCCCTGCTTCAAGGATGTGGTCAAGCATCTCTCATTTGTGGGGAGTAATTTTTCTCTGCACTTCCACATAGCCGTTATTTGTTTTGTTTTGTTTTATTTTTATTTTTTTTTTCACTTTCCCCTCCCTTTTCCCTTTTCCTTTTTTTTTTTTTTCCCCTTTAGTTAAATTGTTTAGTGAATAATAATCTTTCCTTAATATTTTTTTTTCCTTTAATTAAATTATCCTTATCTCAACCCATGAGTTGTTCTTTCCCTTACTTCTTACTTTTTCTTTTCAGAGAAGCTGAAAAGTCCTTGACTCTTTGTAAGCACTGCTCTGCAACAACTAAAACACACATCACAGTGTTTTACACAGTGTTACCACCACTATTTTCGTCAAAAAAGCAAAACAGCATCAAAATAACAAATCAAGAAAACACAGAATTATACAAGCCACTGCAAAGAACAATTAACTCTATCTTATCCACACCCATGTCAGAATTAGAAAAAAATATATATATATGTATATATAATTTATTCACAGTACAGACCACAAATGAGTAGTACAAATACCGGGGGCAAAGATAAGCATTCTTCTCCATCCAGAAATAAAATTTAAGATACTTGCTTTGATTTTAGATGATAGCTGTTATGACATTTATTATAGACCATCAATAAAACATGCTGATAGAGCTGTATTCTTGTAGTGGGTTTATGTGGCAAGGTTTTGGTATCAGGAGGCCATAGACTACCTGTGTTTTGCCCTTTTCTTAAATGTCTTTTCCGTGTCCTCTGAGGGGGCCACTGCAACTGGCTGGAACACATTGTGTCCAGCATGGAGAAGCCCTGCCCCCTCCTCACAGACACAACTCCTGCAGCCTCCTATGGCTGACACCTGGACACCTACACACAGTGCAGTTTAGAAGACAGACTTTTTAAAGTTCTCTGTGCGAACCCAGCCCCTTTTTGAGATGCCTAAACTTTTGTCAAATTTTCTTGAAATTTTCCAGTAGTTTCAAAGTTACTGAACCAAGATTCCACAAGTGTGCCCTAGAATCCAACAAAAACATATTTTGCAGGAGGATAAGGATTCACTGTATAATCTTGCATGTAAAATTGGAAGTTATAACTCTCCTTAAGGAGAATTTAGTAGCATACCTATGGGTAAGTTAATAAAGAAGTACTGGGATGACTGCAGAAAACAGAATGGACCACTGGGTGGTGAATCTCTTCATGAAAGCAAGCAGTCTTAGGACAAAGTGTACAAGCCTTGGCTGCTACTGTCAGAACTTTCACAGGATTTCATAGTGACAATGCAAATCCATTTGGAATTCATAGTGACAATGCAAATCTGTTTGGGTGGAGAAAATAAATTAATCCATATATTTCACATCAAGAATACATTCTTTAGCCACAGGGCACAGAAGGAAAAGAAAACACGTAAACAAAACAAAACAACACTTTATTTTTATTTATTTATTTTTCCACCAGGGAACCAGTAAATGTAGTATGCAACACTGCCTGTTTCTGGAAAGAAGCAGAGTTTAAAACAACTTTCTAGAGAAAATATTCTAGTAGGCAGCGGGTTGCATGCAGCTAAGCACCATACAGCTGTTCTCTCACTACCCCTCTTCAGAAAGGCAGAGGGAGAAAATATAATGAAAAAAAAACAAAAAAAAAAAACAAAAAAAAACCTCTAGGTTGAGATAAGGACAGGGAGATCACTCACCAAGTACTGTCACAGACAAAAAAAGACTCAGTATGAGGAGATTAATGTTATTTGTTTCCTATTACTAACAGACAAGAGCAGTGAGAACTAAAAGCAAATTAAAACCAACTTCCCTTCATTCACCTCCCCTCTTTCCAGAGCTGCACAGAAGAATGGAGGGTGCAGTCAATCCATAACGCTTCTTCTTTGCCACTCTTCCTCAGTCTCTTCTAGGCTCCACCATGGGGTCCCACCCATAGGATGTACTCCCTCCCAAACTGATCCTATGTGAGCTTCCCAAAGACTGCAGTTCTTCAAGAATTGTTCCACGTTGTGTCTGTAATATGGGTTACAGTCCCTCTGGAACAGACTTCTCAAGTATGGGTCCACCACAGGTGGCAGCTCCCAACAGACCACTAACTCCATTGTGTACTCTTCTCCATGGGCTGAAGTTTTGGCCAAGGATCTGCTCCTGTTTGGGTTCCCCGTGTGCCATACTCACTCATACTCATGGATTTTCTCACAGGCTACATCTGCTCTACAGTGGTGGAACCATGGACTGCAGAGGGACAGCCCGCTCTGCCACTGTCCTCTCTGCAGGCTGCAGGGAAATCTCAGCTCAGGTACCTGTAGTGACTCACCCCCGCCTCTTTCTTCCTTGACCTTAATGTGTCTGCAGGGTTGTTTCTCTCTACATTTTCTCAGTACTCTTTCTCACAGATTTTGCAGTGGTTTTTAGCCTTTCTTAGATACACTCTTGCAGAGGCACAACTAATGTTACTCTGTTATAGCTTTGGCCAACAGCAGGTCCCATTCTGAGTGAGCTATAAATAGCATTTATTTAATATAGGGCAACTTCTGAACTCTGCTCATATTCTCAAAAAGGCCATCCCTATAGCATGCATACTTGTGCTGCCAAAACCTTGCCACATGAACTCAATACACCATGTTGCTTACACTTACTGAAATATCTTCTTGTCCACTGTAAAAAGACATAAATTTATATAGACAGTAATTTAAAACACAACTTTGTTGTCAGTCATTTCATAGTTGATTGCTTTAAATACCATTCCGACAATCAGATCCTCCTATGAACTGTGTGAGAGTCGTAGAACTATGTCCTTTAATTTTATGACCCAAACTAATTGGGTAGCTATGACCCCAAACTAATTGCAGCAATAGTAAATCTTCTACAACATATGTTCTCTGTGAATTTAACTTTGAATCTTCAAACTACACAATGAATACTGTTAGATTTATTTAGTTGCGTTCTGTCCACCTGTTGTCTGTCTCCTACTTCCAAAGTCTATAATAAGTAATTTTTAATGCAATGTGTGACACTGCAGTCTGGGTTAAAAAAAACAAACAAACAAACAAAAAACAAACAAACAAACAGAAAACACTTCACTAAGACAGCAAAGGGGGATTAGAAATAACCAATTTGATTTCCCTTTCCTCTGGCCAGTCCACACATCCATACAAGAACTGGCTGATGTTTGGTGTCTGTTGTCTATTGCCTCCTGTTGTGTGTTTGGGATGGTAGATGTTCTAATGCATATAGTAGAA
Organism: Anas acuta; assembly: GCF_963932015.1. Lineage (NCBI taxonomy): Eukaryota > Metazoa > Chordata > Aves > Anseriformes > Anatidae > Anas > Anas acuta. Next base: position 36,543,129 of record NC_088979.1, read on the forward strand.
AGAGAAAGAGTCATTCAGGTTAGACGAGTTGTGTAATGGAAATCTGCAGCAAACCAACTTTATTAGTCTCATGAACAACTTTTTTACAAACTGGGGGTGACATCTGGGACCAGAAATTTTTTATCATTCCCCGCTGCCCCCTCCTGTCCCCTTTTAACTCTTCCTCCCAAAAGGACCTAAACACCTCTTTTTTTTTATGCTTTTTGTTCCTTCTCTAAGCATCACATAATAAGCCCTGTGCAGCCCTGAATTGCTCCTCTTCCTCTGCATCCCATAATGTGTCCCACATCTCTAAACAACCTAGAATCCTTAGTCTAAAAGATAGATGATCCTGAGAGCTGTCCCCACTCATCTTGATGAGCTTTACACCTGAACAATGGGGCTCATGGCTCTACTAGAACAGCCTCGGGAGGGGCCCAAATAAGGTGTCTGTTCCTCAGGTATCCTTAATTTAGGATCCTGTGTGCCATTCTGCATCCATATACTCCTATGGGCTTGTGGAGATGAGTCTTTGATAGGCAGATGGCTGCCATGTGATGATGGCACATAAAGACTATTGTGCAATATGTATTTACAATCTCTGTAAAGACTACTTTTTTTAGTAAGCTGAATGGGATTTTGGCTATTTGGCTGCTTGGCATTAGGTAATACTAATTTATGGCAGTTACTATGGTGAAAATGTGGTTATCAGTGTCCTTAATGACTGTGCAGATTGTCAGCTTAATCATTAAAGGAGTTCTATTACTATTATTATTTTTATTTATTTATTTATTTACTAAAAAATATGTCACCTTTGTTTTAATAACCTATCAGTTAAGACTCTAGTTTTATTACAACAAATCATAATGGATTATGCTGTTATAGCATCTACCTGTCTGGCAAAAATGAAGAAAAGATTAAATCTTGCTCAAAACAGTGCTGTTCATTCATTTTATTTTGTCCATCAAATACAACTCCAATTCAGATTCTAAGTTATGAGCAGGGCAAGATAAGGAACAAACTGCATAGTTATGATTTTACGTGTGAAACAGTTTCATCTTTTTTTTTTTTTCTATAAGATGTAATTGAGAATTCAACTTCAGATGAAAAAATAAAATATAAAAACAAGTCAATGTTGCCATGTAGAATAATATTCAGTCTTGATCTTGGAATGTATGATTAGTATCCTGATGTTATTATATTATTATTATTATATATTTTTTCCTGTCTCTTCATTTTCTACATATCTTGAATAATCTTTCTTGTTGTCTGTCTCAACATACCTGGAATCTCTAATTCATGAATATATCATATTGAATTATACAATTATTGTTTATATGTTATATATATATATAATATAATATATTATAATATATAAATAATAATATGTGATTCTGTGATTAATGTTAATCACCTGAGACAAGAGAACTATATATTTTTATTTTATTTTATTTTATTTTATTTTATTTTATTTTATTTTATTTTATTTTATTTTATTTTATTTTATTTTATTTTTAATTATAACGACATGTTAGTTCCCTGAAATTTGGAAAACCTACAGGCGTCACAATTATGTTTAACTGTATATTATCTGTGGTTCATATTTTCCCAGTGTTCATAAACATCACTCCTGAACTAGTTCTTTCTAACTCTGCCAGGAGACCAGTAAGTCTATGTAATTAAAGAAATATATTAACCAAGAAACTAAGATCTTAAGTGAAATTACAACAGTACTTGCTAATATTCAAACACACCAAACTTTCCTGTCTCAGAAATGTCTCAAATTTGTGCTTTAATTCCACATTTAATTCTAATAAACAATATTATCTGCACCTAGTTTATTTCTATCTGAATTTGAAAGGTAAGAAGCTGTATCTTCCTAAATTGTATAGCAGTGTTTCTTGTGACTCTGTGATCATATGTATAATATGAGCAGGTTAACTTTACTGAACTAGTTTTAGTCTAGGAATGATTTAAATATATCCCTTTAGTAGCCATGTGTCTGAATAACACTGCTGAAAATGGTAACATATAATATTCTTGTTAACCAAGATTGCTGCCTTCTCAAGTTATTAAACGATTTTTTAAAAGATTTGACAGTTTACTTGATAATGTGCAATTAATAGGAGAATTAGAATAATAAGGTAATTAACAATCTATTTTAGTTTGATTTGCTCATTTTTATTTTGTGGATTCCTTTCCCACTGTTGCTCTTTTTAGATAGTAAACTACATTAAAAAAGTGAGTGGCATTTCGTTTTGAGAGATGAAGCTAAGGCATGTGAAAATTAAGGATTTTCAATTATCCAATAAGAGGATACCTACCTAGTCTTAGCAGGCGTACCACACTACCACAGACCATATGTATATGAAGATTATGATGCCAAGGATTTGCCCAGAAAAGTTGTGAATGCCTCATCCCTGGAAGTATTCAAGGCCAGGTTGGATGGGGTTCTAAGCAACCTGGTCTAGTGGAAGGTGTCCTTGCCTATGGCAGGGATTGGGAACGAGATGATCTTTAAGGTCCCTTCCAACTCAAATTATTCTATGGTTCTATTAAATTTCTAAGAAGCCTTCTTACCTTTTCATTTTGGCCTTCTGAACCCTTAGATTACTAGCGCCTATATCATTAGAATGAACATTTTACCTCAGGCATTTTTTGTGTAACTCATTTTCCCTATATTTTCACCTAATTTTTAACTATAGATCTCACTCAGCACTATGATGTAACTACTCCTTAACAAAAATAGTCCCCCAAAATGATTACAAGTGATACGTGGTTTAAACCTGTAGCAGTCTGGCCTATTGTTTAGAAGTGCTTCTTCTCCACTGAATCTTTGGAAGGATACTCCTTTTTTTGATCCCTTATTAATCTTTATGTTCATGCTAGGACTATTCATATGTCAATTTGCTTATACAAATGTTCCAAATGTATCTTCAAAAATAGAAAATAAATAGTCCTTAACAACTGTGTTACTCTGTGGAAAGGAAATTAAAATGTAGAAAGTCAACATAGTCATAGTAAATCATTAGTTACTCAAAGATTTCAATATTCTCTGATGCAGAATCTAAGTTTAAATTCAGAATGATTTTTATATTTTTTTTATATTTTTTAAAAGTAAATTACAAGATCCTGTAATTAGGAAATAATTACTTGCAAAAAGAATTAATTTACTTTTGAATGGCAGATAGTGTACTTTGGAAAAGCAGGTCACCTGCTTGAATGGAGGTAATTCTAACTTGGAGCTTTGAAAAGAGATTTTTTGTTGTTACTCACTCAAGCAACTATGTAAAAAAAAAATCTAAGTTTTCCCCTCCAGAAAAAAAGAGACTGACTAAATAATAAGAGCAGAGATTGAAAGAAAGGTTATTATTGCTACATCTGAACTAGTGAGACATGAATGTTTTCAGGATCCAAGGTTCACTAGCACATCCCATATCATAGTGATGAGCTGGAAAATAGTATTCTCTTAATACTCTAGCTTTCATACGAAGGTCACAGGCTTTAAAGGAGCCTGTCTCTCAGTCTAAATAAACCCTATCCTGAGGAAGAACAAGGGGACAAAAGATTAATGTCTAGCTTATAAATATTTGAAATTCTGCTAGCTCAAACCACTAGACAAACCAAAGCCACTCTAGTGAGTTTTGATTTCTGTTTACTCATTCAGACGCTGCTAGGCAGTACCTTTTTATGATTCATATACATTTGTAGAGAAGTCTACAACATTTCAGCAGAAAAGTATATTAAAACAGAAGAACTTGTTTGTATTCATATTCACTACTTGTACCTAAAGTGTATGTCAGTTACTTGTGGAAATTTTGAAAGATGCCCTCTATCATCAAGAAATATTATAATTAAGAATTTTTACTATCTTTATACTAAAATGTTATTCAAAACCTCTGCTTTTATTATTATTATTATTATTTTAATTAGTGCAATATTTTATATTTTTATATTTTATATAAGCAATATTAATGACCTGTTTCTGCCTGAATGACTTGAAAGCATCTAATAAAGAGGAAACAGGGGTGGTGAATATCTAGTTAGTGCTAGTCCTGTTCGGTATACCTGTGTTTGGGAGACAGTATATATGCAGAGACGTTATGTGATCCGAGAACCATGAATGACTTTAAGATAGCTACTTTATCACAAATCTTCTGCGTATAATTGTTGAAGAATCTTTTTACAGAGCAATAAACAGGAAGCCAAGCTATTAAATAAAATTGTCAGCATTAACTTGTACTATACACAAGCTAATGAACTCCACATACACAAAATTAAAAGATTGTTTAAAGATAAATATGACAGTTATATTATATGTAAATATGTTATTCATAAAATAGCTCCTTATCATCTTATGTTGCACTGTTTTGTAGTAGGCATGGTATACCCTGTTCTAGTTTTCTTCAAGAGTTCAGTTAGAATACAGAAAAATTAGAACAAAATGAAACAAAATCATAGAAGACAAGGCTACTAAACTTGTTTTCTGTTAGTACTTATATTTGGTTTATGTGGCCAAGTTTTGTTAGCAAGGTGGCTGAAAGGGTGGTGTGTTAGAGGAGTCCAGAAGCTTGTGAATTTTAAAGAAAATCTTGTTTTATACAGCTCCAAGAGGGATTCACTACTGGCCAAAGGTGAACCAAGGAGTGATACTGGTGGCACCACTGTGATAACATATCTAAGAAAAGAAAAGGAGAAGATAAAGTCAGAGTGAGGAAAAACAGAAGAGCTGAGGAGGGGGTGGTGGGGAAGAAGAAATTGGAAACCTAGAAGAGTGTGTGTCCATACTCTTCCATTAAGACAGGGTCACCTTGTTATGCTCTGCACCTTCACCCTTTGCTGAGGAATACCAGGGACAACATTTTGTTAGCACTATTATCATACATTATTAATGCAGTAAGCATATTTGTCAATGGAAATTCCAAATCTGTTATATCTGTTGCTTTATTAAATACATTCAACTTTGTGAAACTGTCTCAGTGAAAGTCACTAGCAGGGCTCTGAAACGAGCAAACACTGGACTCTTGTAAGTCCCCTTTAACACAACACACCTCACAGTATGACCAATATCGGAGAAGTTCATGAAGAAAAGCAGTCTGTGGGAAGTCCATGCAGGATCAGGTCTTGAAGGACTGTATCCTGTGGGAGGGACCCCATGGTGGAGCAGGGAAGAGAGTGAGGAGGAAGGAAGAGAGAATGGAAGCATTATGGACCCATTATGTAACCCCTCTGTGCAACTCTGGGGAGAGGTAGAATTGTGTGGAGGAGAACTGGGTGCTTTATGTTTGCTTTTACTTTCTCACTGCTCTAGTCTGTTAGTAATATTCCTATTACTAATAAAAATACTATAAATAACATCCTTATTCTGAATTTGTTTCGCCTATGATGGTAATCGGTGAGTGACCAGTGAACTCACTGTCTTTATCTCAAACCATGAAGGTGTTTTTTTCCCATCATATTTTCTCCCACTGTCATTTTCTTTTGAGGAGAAGGAGTGGGAGAGCAGTATGGTGGAGGCTATCAGTGTTGAACTACCACAGCACTTAATACTTTGTAAGTGATAAAAGAGGTTGTAGAATATCATTGCAATAAGTTTCAGACAAATTCCATTTTTCTTGTCTTGATTTATTCAGAAAACTCCTATTCACAGGTAAATTCTATGCACAAGCTTCAATGATTATTCTAAGTCCATTTAAGATTTCACAATACCTGAAATTCCTCAATTTTATTTTTATTTTTTGTTGTGACAGGCAGGACTACATACAATTCCACAGTCTGCTGAGGACTGTTGGACTGATATTTTGGCTTTGTTTTCCTTGTAAATGTTGGAAGTGTCAAATACGTTGTCTCAGTCATCTGCAGACAGTCTTCATTGCTGTGAACTGGGAATATATTTTACAAGTTTACTCTCATAAAATAGATAGGCAAGGGGTTTAATAACTTAATTATTTATGAAAAAAAAATATGGTTTTAGGATGCATATTTTAAAATGAAATCAGTTTTATTGTGGTACATATGTATGGGCAGGATAGAAACTGGAGCAAATTTTAATGCAAGATGATACTTTTTGCTGCAAAACATATATAAGGAAACACGAATTCATATAATTCAATAGACTCCTCTTTATAGTCTAGATTTTTTTTTTTTTTTTTGCATTAGGCAAATAATAATGTTCTGGTTTACCATGTGAAATGTTTTTATCACAACTCTTTTGTTCTTCCTGAAACTTTTAGGATTCTTACTATGAGATTTAATAACTGATAAGGAAGCTGCTGATTTTAGAGATTTAACAATGTGAAAAACAAAAAAATAAACAAACAAACAAAAAGCAAAAACATGATTCTATTCTTCCTTATTTCTGATTCATCTGTAAAATTTGAGTTAAATTCAGTGAAGAAAAAAAAAAAAAGATTGCCAGTGTAAGAAACAAACAGATATTAAATTTCATGTACTTGAAGGGAATATTAAAACAGCTTTAAAAATTACATTACTTCCATACCTTTATTATATATGATATTAGATATTTTTAACTCATTCCTTTTATGTAGGTTTATTTATATTTTCAATTAAAAGTATAGTTACTCTTAAATTAAAAAAAAAAAAAAAAAAAAAAAAAAAAACAAACACAGGACCTACAAGACCTGCTCTTACAGTCCTGAAAATTATTCTTTGTTCCTTGATATGCACTCTTCTGGCTTGTTATTCTAGAAAAATGGAAACCTTTATTTATTATTGGTGGCTATAATCCTAGCCACCTTTGTACTCTGGTAGCATTTTAAGTTCAAATATTTCAATTGGTTAGTGCCAGGCATGTCTCTTGGCAATAAAATGCTATTCCACATCATTTGTTTCCAGTAGAACTTAAATAGGATTTAGATGGCTAGCAACTCAGCCTGGGGGTTTGTATATGCCTAAAACATTTGCTTCAGGTAGCATTCTTAGATTGTGTAATTTCCACAAAAATACACTCCAAGAAATATGGTTCATTAAAAACAAAACAAAACAAAAAAACCCTACATGTAAATTGTAAATTGCTTTCTTCAAATGTCACAAAAAGGGGAGTGCCACCTTATACATACATATATATATATATTTTTTTTTCATACACATAGATAAAAAAGTCACATAGAAATAGCAATATATTTGGAAACTAAGAAAGATTATAGAAAGTGATTACGAGCTTCTAATTATAGGTCTTTCTTTTTTTTTATTCTAATGACCTGGAAATTCCATTTAGAATGTATTAGTTTGTTTGTTTACTGTGTTTTGTTTTGTTTTTCTCCAATATTTGCAACAACAAAGCTGTGAAACTATTTTTGTGGGAATAGAAAATTAAAGAAAACATCTTGTCCAGGAAGAATATTTTTGTTGGCATGGCAACAGATAGGGAGGAATTTCAGAAGAACTCTGTGCAAGATGCTCACACTGAATGTCCTTGTGCTGTCAATAACATCATTGGATTGAAATCTCTGGGATTATAATGAAACAGGATCATGAAAAAGTTCGTGTTTCAATTTCATTTTTCCTGTTGATATTTAGTTGACTTTCTTAATGTACTTATTATTATATAATTATTTCCTTAATTCTACACAATTTTTCATAAAAATGTGTGGTGACATAATGTAAAAAATAAAAAATCTGCCAAATACTTTTACATATTGCACAACTGACTACTTTAGAATTGTTAATTAGGAATAGAAGTGGGGTAGTAATAAAAGATTTTTCAACCTCTTTGAAGCACAGCAAGCCAATGAAAAATATTTCTGCAAAATATCCTAGAACTGTTTCAGTCATTACTGTGTACTAAAGCTTGAAATTAATTTATACTGAAGCTAGAAAAGAAAAAGAAAAGAATAAAAATTGTTGTCTTAATTTCCATGGATAATTCCATGGTACAGACACCAGCAGCTCACTATGCAAGATATCATCACAGCAATTCTCTATAAATAATATACAAAGCCATACTTAGCAGTATGGCTTTAAAAAATAATCCTTTGAAAAAAAAAATTGAATTACATCATTAAACGGTATCATTGAGAAGGGTCAGGGTGTTTTTAAGCAGAGAGCTTTCGGGAAGTGCAGAATAAAGTAGTTAATCTACAAAACTCCTTTAAATCATTGTATTAGAAAGGTCACAAGCACATAAGTATGATTTAAACATGCTTTGCTAGTTCCTAAAATAATGACTATTCTACAACAGCCTATGCACTATACCTATGCAAATAAATTATTTTTTACATAGACTGATATAAAAAAAGTCATTAAAGAGAGGTCCAATTTGGGTTTACAAGCAAAATTGAACAGCAGAAGCAACAGCAACAACTTCTCATTTAAAATGAGAGACATTCAAGTATAATATTTAATTTTGTTTAACAGTGTATAGTCCTCATAGTAGGTCATAAAATAAAATCTGTCCTTCATAAGATAATTTAATAAATCCAGCAGTGGCTTGCAAGAAGGGACAGTGAACTCAGAAGGTAAATTAACACCCAGAGGTCCATCAAAAATAGCTGCCCTCAAAGCTGCTGTAGACAGAATCCATCAGAAGTGCACTTAGAAAAGCCCGATAGTATTTTAATTTGTGGAGAACACTTGTGGGCCATTTATTGTTGCTAGGAATTACATAAGATAATTGATCCAGCACAGGTGCATATAATTGAGATATCTGCCTAAAAGTCTGGATTTGACTTTTAATTTACTCTAGTAGTTTTGCAGATATAGTGAAAATTTGGTTCACAGGAATTTTTAAAAGAAAATGGGCAATGATATTTAAGACAGTCTCACTATCTGAACAGGAAAAAATAACTTGACTGTGAGAAAGTACTGTAGCAAGATCTATTGTACAACACAATTCAAGCAAGAGATAATTTTATTTATTTCAATATTTCACAGTTAAGCTAGTTTAGGAATAATCAACTATAAAAAAATGTACATTAGAATTTTGAGGCTTAAACTAGTTAAACCTTCATAATAGAAAGAAAACTGGGATAGTGTTCCATAATACATTATTAGCAATGGTTCCAATTCCATCTGCTTTATTTATACATTCATTTATTTATTTATTTTTATGACATTCAGACTTTTATTTTGTTATGAGTTTGTGGCCTTTAAATATTAAAGGATACTACAGATAATACAAATCTTTAAAATTAGAGATTTGATTTAATATCTCTAAATATTTATAAATATATTTAAAATGGAAATTCTTAACCCTTTAACTTTCTTGTGGGACATTTTCATGGACTCTTAAGAAACACCAGTAGTTCCTTTCTTCAATTGTTATTTATACATTCAAATTTGTTTATGAAAATAATTTCTCATTTATACACAGGACTAGTGTCTGGTGCTCTCATACACGTTTTCTAAAGAAACAAAACAAAACAAAACAAAACAAAAGACCAAAAAAAAAAAAAAAAACAAAAAACAAACAGCATGTTGCAAAGCTTAACTTTTTTATGTGTTTTGTCAACTGTTTTTTTTTTTCTAAAGCAGATCCATAGGTTCCTAAGTGGTAAAACAGGAACTTAAAGGTACATGCAAATAACTTACAATATTTGATAATAGTGATTAAACTAGGTAACATTAAATGCCCAGGAGAGGGGTACAGATTACATCTTTATGTCTTGAGGCTTAGTCCCAGATTCTATAGTGAATTAAGCCTGTAGCTTCAGGTATGTAGGATCAATGCAAGAGCATGACTTAAATCCCTCAAGGTTTTAAAATATCAAATCTTCTAAAAGATGTTTTTAATGTAAGACATGTCAATGCAATTACACCAGTACGGTGGTGAAAACCATTCAGCAGCTACTTAACTACAAAGCTTAAAACATTACCTGACTGTATGCATAAATGCAAATATCCCAGAACTTAATGTTCATAAGTAAAGAGGAATTACAAAATCAGGGTAATGGGAGGAAGGGAGGAAGGGAGGAAGGGAGAAAGGAAGGGAGGGAGGGAGGGAGGGAGGGAGGGAGGGAGGAAGGAAGGAAGGAAGGAAGGAAGGAAGGAAGGAAGGAAGGAAGGAAGGAAGGAAGGAAGGAAGGAAGGAAGATAGATCACAAGAATGAAAAGTGGGTATCAGATGTACTGATATCTAATACCTGAAGCAGTGAAGGCCAACCTCCGTCATGTAACTTGAAGGACTTTTTTTTTTTCTGTTAGGGATTAATCACAAACTGCATTTAAAAAAACATTGGAAGTAGTATTTGAGTTCTAGGATTCACCGTTTCTCACTGAATGTCACCCAGTTATAAAAAAATGATCAGAAAACATACAAAAAAAAAAATCTTAATTCTGTACAGCACAGTAGAACAAATGTAGCAATAAAGACATGTAGCACCCTCAGGCTATGTAGAGGCATAATCTGTAGTATGGCTATTAGGAGACCACCTAAAGCGATGGGATATCCAGTTTTAAACAGCCTTCATCTGAGAAGAATGATTATTTTTCTCTCACATGCTAAGTTTTTCCTAACAATTCAAAAGACAACCTACTTAGAACACGATATAATCTACCCACCTTTGGTTTATCATATGTACCTTGTTCTTTTTTATTATTATTATTATTATTAATAATAATAATTATTTAGTCAGAAATGTGAGAAGATAAAAAGGAAGGGAAGTACTAAAAAGTCCCTTATATATATATATAACAGCTGATCTAGGCATGAACAGAAAATTTAAATGTAAACTAAAAATTAACATCACTCATTGGATATGTTGTTTCATATATTACTAGTGTTTTTATTTTTTTTATTATTTTTTTTTCTAAACATGAATATAAGCTTTTGCCTCAGCATGATGTCTATTTAATGTCTGAAGCCTTTTTATTCACTTTAGCAAATAATCAGAACAGTTTGCATATTTGCATATAGATTTTACACCATCAGTATGCCTTTAAGATTAAGATTTTATTATTATTATTATTATTATTAATTATTTTTTATGGATAAACTTACTTTCATTGCTTCATTCTGGTGAATTTCTCTGGTATGATCTCCACATGAAACCATCTGCTGCTGGGAGAAGCAAAATATTGATGACAATTTAAAGCAAATCCTTATGCCATTTGCAATGCCCCATAGTCTATAAAGACATGAACAGATCATATTACAAAAAAAAAAAAAAAAAAAGTCATTATCTGAAGTAGTTGCTTTCCTTTAAAATAAAAGAGACATTGTGAGTCAAATCTTAATATGGAAGGTCATTTTCCAAAGGTTACCAAGACATATGAGACAAAAACTCTTAGTAACAATTTATCTTTATTGTACCGCTCTATTCTTGAGATATATGCCAGTTGCTTTTGAACTGTTAATGATCATTCAGAATAATATAGGACACCAGCTCTCCTTTTGTTATGATTGAGAACTCCTTTCTTTTTAAAGGTCAACCATTCTGTGTGCTCTGAAATGTGCATGTTTACTTGGATTCTTCTAAAATTTTAATCACTTGATTTAGCTTTAAGAAAGAGTGAGAAATCCAGATTTGTAGTCACTAAGGTAAAGGTCCTTATGATATAGTGCTCTGAATAAACTGTGTTCAGCCCTTTGATTCTACTAGTGATCTTCTAATGCACACACAGGGACAAGATTATAGGTTGGCTAATCTCAGTTACTTGGAGTTCAGCTCTCATAATCATACTAGTTACCTTCCCTCAAGGGAAAGCAGTATTGAAGTCATTTTTATAACAATAGTTAGGCTTTCTGGATTGATATGAGTCACATCCAAGACTGTGTATTTGAAAAGACGTCCTTCAAAGAATTTCTGGTCAGCTAGAGTTTCTTTTGTTCTAGGCAGTGTAATGGATGTTTTTTTGCTTCCATGAATCTTGAACTGAATTAGATATCTTGATAGGCTCTGACCATAGCATCTTCTTTGGCCACAGAATACATCTAATGCTTAAAACTTGCAGTCTTGATAAAGGATAATGTTTGAGTAGGAAGTCAGATCTCTTGAGCTAGGTGATCACTACCTGAATGTCAGACCAGGGTCTTTACAACAGCATCTCCATCTGTTCAGATAAAACTCCCAAAAACACTGTTCTGATGATGCTGGGTCCATGGTTCTGTGACCAGTCAAGCAGTTTCATGATTCATTGCTATAAATTATTTCAAATCGCATCTAATTTATTTATTTAAATATTTATTTCTAGCCTGTCCTAACTACCTACAAAAGACTGTCCAACATGATCATATTTGCATCTTCAGGGACAGTTTTTACTATTTACAAGAGTTTTATATTTATATGGAAGTCAATTCTGCATGCCTCTGTAAGAATTACCAATCTCTGCAATGGACAGATTCACCACATGACATGTTAATTGAAACAGTTAAGCAAATAGATTAATCCATGCACAGCCAAAGATGCCAAGGGACATAACCACAAAAGTCTGAAAAGCTCCTGTAAAAATTAGTCAAATATTTAATTGTGCAAACAGTCAGGAACTCAGTCAATTATTGCCTCAGACTGTTTCATATTGATCCATTATCTCATATATGCAGATAACTAGATAGGGATTTTCTGGCCCAAACAGGGACTTAACAGCTAAATATTGTGAGTGTGCTCAGAGTTAGGCTCAGATGCACCACAACTGACATTTTGTGATAACCTAGAGCTTCATACATTTCCGTAGATCTTGCTACAGAAGCTTCCCTTATCACCAGTTGACACAACTTATCCTATCCTGATATATTGTCCTTATCTTGAATCACAAGACCTCACTTCAGGTGTGGATTTAATGGAACTGTATCTTGAGAACGTCTGTTTCTCTCTAATGACTATAAATATATAATCATATATATTTATATATATACATATAAATATATTTTTATATATTTATATACATATATATTTATATTTATAAATATATAGTGTCTACCTTAGATGTGAGCATTATTCAGATGAATACATTTCATAAATGCAAAAAAGATTAATCAAAATAGGACAGTACTGATTTCATTTAATAGAAAGTCTTTAGATTGGCCCTTTCGTGACTCCTGATAGGTTTACTTGGGTTTATTGAATGTGATGTTCTTCTTGCTATGCTACTTTACATTCTTACAAGATAGCAATAAGATTTAAAGCATTCAGGCATTTGAGATAGGTTACCCCAAACAGCATATTGAAAAACAAAAACAAAAAAAAATAACTTTTTTTTTTTTTTTATCTTTCCCATACGCATAGCAGAAATTTAACCAACAGTTCTTATCAGTGAATGATTTTGGTCTTAAAAAATATTGATAAACCTAAATTTGTTGTAATATAAAATATCTCAATATACAGTATCAGACCCATTAGAGGGAGCAATATTTTCCTAAATGTGCTATTAAAACCAAAGTTCAGCTTGTGCTAAAAATTATGATTTTTTTTTCCTTACACTCTCTATAATAAATTCATAATGATATATTATTCTGTATTTTTGCACACCAATGAGACTAGCATATAATGCTTTAAATATTCTACTGACCCAGGAGATCCTTCCTTCTAAGTACTAAGTGGGTACAAAAGGCAAATGATGACAGAGAAGAAACAGGATGAAAGAAAAAAGTTTGAATGAAACTAAAATTTAACAAAACTGCAAGCATATTTTATTGATGTTTCCCAAATAAATTTTAATAAGGTTTAAATTAGTACATTTACATTAAATATTTGTACAAACTTAATTTTGATACCTTGCCTGGGATTCATCTCACTTATTTTTAAATAGTTTCTAAATGGGGTGTATAACTGAGCTCATTGTACACACCTCCAACATAGTAACATCCTGAAAGTGATTAACCTGGTCTATCATGAGGATAAAATCATAGAATTATAGAATTATTAAGGTTGGAAAAGACCTCTAAGATCATCTTGTCCAACCATTCACGTACTACTGATATTGCCCACTAAACCACTCGCTATGTACTATTTCTAACCTTTTCTTTAACACCTCCAGGGATGGTGACTCCACCACTTCCCTGGGCAACTTGTTCCAATATCTAATTAAGCATGAGAAGAATCATCCTCTGGAGATGTCTACATATTTCTCCAAAGTAAGTTTTGACTATCTAGTTTACATACAGACATTTATCTTTGAGGAACTAATGGAAGAGATAAGGCAGATGCATTCTGCATCTATATATGAATAGGAACTTGTAAGCCTTCCCCCCACCCTGCCCAGTATTAGCATTCACTTCATACTCTTAGTGCTTGACCATTTCCTTACTAACTGTCCCTTCACAACTATTTTATTTTTCTATGATCTTTATTTCATTTTGAGTAAATTTTCATGACAATCCTAAAATATTTCATCAATTGGTAGTTATATCAATAAAGCATTTTTAGAAGTTTGTTCTGTTTAGCTGTTGTTCCGTTAGCATGTAAAAAGAATCCCACCAGTTTTTCAGCAACTTATATATGTGATCTTGTTCATCCTTTTTTTCCAACTCTTGTGATATTTCAGTAACCAAAACTCAGAAATGCATCTACTATTTTTGTAGTAGTTACAATCATGCTTATATAGATTATGACACCACTTTTCTGTATGTTCAGCATAAGCTTAGGTGGTGGTTTTGTCCCTTCCTATTACATAGCAAGCTCAATATCTAATTTACTGTCTACTATCCATCATCTGTAGATGTCTCAGCATTGCAGCTTTCCAAGGCTCCCTTTGAATTCCATTTCAGAATATTTTGTCTAAGATGTATTTTCTTTCATTTTCTATTCTGAGCCACATTTCATTGTTTCTTACGGATGCTTCTAACTGCCCCACATGTTTTAGCTGTTTTATCTTGTTTCTTTCAACCTTGCAGCCCCAATGCATGATCATATATATTTGAAATCAGCAGGTAAATGTAAGCAGAAGCATAAAAATATCTTTGATTAGTTCTTGTTGTTATCATGAATATAATGCACTATATTGTTCTTGTTGTTATCATGAATATAATGCACTATATTGTAAGCTCTATGTACAAAAATATCTGTGTCCATGGAACAAGCTGGGTTCTTTTTGTTTTTGATTGGTTGGTTGGTTGGTTGGTTGGTTTTATTTTGTTTATTTATTTATTTATTTATTTATTTTTATGGGTTGAGTTATATAACATTTTCTTTGAAAAAAATCTAGCATGATTAATTTACATATGTGATTTAGATGTCAGAAAAATAGATGCTACATCAGGGCCTTAACTCTGATGAACATTAGCCAGGTCCAAATGACTTCTAAAATTAGTGTAAATAGTGAAAGAACGTCTGCAGGTTTCCAAAGTATGGCACGTCAAATTTTGAAAATAATAATCATGTTGTTTTTGTTTTTGTTTTTTGTTTTTGTTTTTCTTCTCATTAAAGTCTTCAGTTAGTGGCATAACTCTGACTCTACCAAGGGTTTTAACAATAGTTTCCATTTTGATTTGGGGCAAAAAATGGCATTAGGTAGAATCTCTATACAAGTATTATGGAAAAAAAAAAAAAAAAAAGATTTCGAAGATCAAACATTAATGATTTCAAAGGGTTCTTTTCCAAAAGTAATAGGTTCTTCTGGAAAAGTGATTCCTTGTGGTCAGGGTCTATTACAAACCACCTGATCAAGGGGAGACTGTGGAAGAGGCTTTCTTGCTTTAATTACAAATGTCATACTCATGTGTTCTTATCCTGATGGGGGACTTCAGCCACCCAGATATCTGCAGGAAAAGCTACACAGCAGGCTGTAAACAATCCATAAGATTACTGAGGTGTGTTGTGGATAACCTCCTGGTCCAGATACAAGACAAACCAACCAGAGGAGAAGTGTTACTGGACCTGGTGTTCACCAGTGTGGATGAACTCATTAAAGAGAGTAAAGCAGTCTGAGCTGCTGTGAACACACCCTCTTTGAGTTTGTGATCTTGAGAAATATAGACCTGATGAAGAGCAAAGTCTGGGCCCTGAATTTCTGCAGAGCAAAATTCCAGCTATTTGAAGACCTAGTGGATGAGATCCCCTGGAACACTGTACTAGGGGAAAAGAGAGTTGAACAGAACTAGAAACTCTTGCAAGGGTACTCTCATTAGAGCACAAGAACTCTCCATCCACCTGTATAAAATAAGTGGGCAGGAAGGGCAGAAAGCCGGGATGATCAGGGACCTGTTGGTCAAATTGAACAGGAAGAAACTTCATAGGCAGTGGAAGCTGGGACACGTGACCTGGGAAGAGTACAAGGATGCCATCAGGAAAATCAAGGCACAGATGGAACAAAGTTTGGCAAAACTTGGACTTAAAGAATAACAAAAGGGATTCTATAGGTACATTAGCCAGAAAAGAAAGGCCAAGGAGAGTGTATGCCCTCTGATAAATGAAAAGGGAGAACTGGTAACAACAGACATGAAGACTGCTAACAACTTCTTTGCCTCAGTCTTCGCTGACAAACAGGCTTCCCACACTCAGTGTTTCCCTGAACATGTAGACGAAGGCCTGGAGAAACAAAATCCCTCCCACTGTACGTGAAGAGCAGGCTTGATACCACCTGATGAAACTGAACATGCCTGATGACATGCATCCTAGGGTCCTGAAGGAACTGGCTAATGGAGTTACCAAGCCTCTATCCATCATATTTGAAAAGTTCTGGCAATCAGGTGAAGTCCCTGGTGACTGGAAAAAGGGAAGCATTATTCCCATTTTTAAAAAGGGTAGAAAGGAGGACCCAGGGAACTATAGACTGGTAAGCCTTACCTCTGTGCCTGGGAAGATCATGGAACGGATACTCCTGGAAGCAATGTAAAGTCACATGCAAGACAAGGAGGTGATCTGAGATATCCAGCATGGTTTCACCAAGGGTAAATCATGCCTGACTAATCTGGTGGTCTTCTATGATGGAGTGACTGCATCAGATGACAAGGGAAGACCAATCTATGCCAACTACCTGGACTTCTGTAAGGCCTTTGGCACAGTCCCACATGACAATCTGATCTCCAAATTAGAGAGACATGGATTTGATGGGTGAGTGGATGAGGAATTAGCTTGAAGGCCACACCCAGAAAGTGGTTGTCAATGGCTCTATATCCAGATGGAGGCTGGTGACGAATGGGGTCTGTCTTGGGACTGATACTGTTTAATATCTTTACAAATGACATAGACAGTGGGATAAAGTGCACCCTCAACAAGTTTGCAGATAACACCAAGCTGAGTGGTGCAGTTGACACAATAGAATGAAGGTATACTAACCAAAGGGACCTAGACAAGCTTGTAGAGTGGGCTCATGTGAACCTAATGAGGTTTAACAGGTCTAAGTGTAAGATGCTGCATCTGGGTTGGGGCAATTCCAGACATGAGGATTAAGAACTGGATTAAGAATTTATAGAGAGTAGCCCTGAATAGAAGGACTTGGGGTTTGGGCGGACAAACAGCTTTACATGAGCCAGCTTGCTTGCGGCCCAGAAGGCCAACTGCATCCTAGGCTGCATCAAAAGAAGAGTGGCCAGCAGATGGAGGTGATTTTCCCCTTCTACTTGCCCTCCTTGAGGTACTGCATCCAGGTCAGGAGCCCCCAGCACTAGAAGGATGCTGATCTGTTAGATCAGGTTAAGAGCAGGGCCACAGATGATCAAGCGGCTGGAGCACCTATCCTATGTAGAAAGGCTGAGAAAGTTGGGGCTCTTCAGCCTACAGAAGAGAAGGTTCCAGGGGGAGCTCATTGCAGCCTTTCAGTACTTGAAACAGACATATTAAAAAGATGGGGAGCAACTCTGGCCAATCAGACAATGACAGGACCAGGAGGAGTGGTTTTAAACTAAAGTAGGGGAAATTTAGATTAGAGGGTAGGAGGAAATTCTTTCCTCAGAGGGTGGTGAGGCACTGGAACAGGTTGCCCAGAGAACCTGTGGATGCCCCATCCTTGGAGGTGTTTAAGACCAGGTTAGATGCGGCCCTGAGCAACCTGATCTAGTGGGTGGTGTCCCTGCCCATGTCAGGGGTGGTGGAACTAGATGATCTTTGAGGTTCCTTCCAGCCCAAGCCATTCTATGATTCTACAAAGCACCATTCCAGTGTCATCTTAGTGAATGAAATTAGATATAAGGGAAATAATAACAAAAGGCCCTGTCTTATCACCATAATTATACCACAAAACAAACAAACAAACAAAACCAACCAACCAAATAGTCTTGCTCCATAGTTTCCAAATACTTTTTTTTTTTTTTTTTTAAATTGCAATCAAGTAGCAACAACAAATTTATTGTGACTCCTCAGTTTTATCACATGGCCATTTAAGGCATCCTTATTGTGCTGGGGGATCCTGACCTGGATGCAGTACTCCAAGCAGGGCTTCCTAAGGGAGGCAAGTAGAGAGGGCAATCACCTCCCTCATCCTCCTGATCACTTCAAATGGGAAATGTACCATCACTGTAGTAGAGTGTGAAAAAGCACAGATGTAATCTCTGAAATCAAACAGGGAGATTTAAAAAAAAAAAAAAGTTCTCTTTACCTTAATAATCCCTGACTGTATCACAAAAAATGGGATTTGCATTCAATTCATTTCAAATTTTGGATATTTTGAATCAATTTCTTTACATTTTGTCCTGGTTTCAGTTAGAACAGAATTAATTTTCTTCCTAGTAGCTGGTGGAATGCTGTGTTTTGGCTTAGGATGAGAAGAGTGCTGATAACACCCCGATGGTTTAATTGTTGCAGAACAGTGCTTATACCAAGCCAAGGACATCTCAGCCTTTTGCTCTGTCCTGCCAACAGGCAGGCTGGAGGTGCAGTAAGAGCTGGGAGGGGACAGACCCAGGACAGGTGACCCAAACTAGCCAAAGGGGTATTCCATACCATCTGACGTCATGCTAAACAATATATAGGGGTGGCTAGCCAGGGGGAGGGGGCCGGACTGCTCGGGGTTAGGCTGGGCATCAGTCAGTGGGTGGTGAGCAATTGCATTGTGCATCACTTGTTTGTACATATTATTAGTAGTAGTACTATTATCACCATTGTATTATTATTATTATTATTTTATTATTATTTTTATTATTATTTTCCTGTCTTACTAAACTGTCTTTATCTCAACTCACGGGCTTCACTTTCCATTTCTCTCCCCCATCCCAGAGAGGGAGGGGTAGGGTGAGCGAACAGCTGCGTGGTGTTTAGCTGCCGGCCGGGTTAAACCATGACACATTTACAAGAGCAAAAAATGCTGCTAAATTGAAAGGATTTTAAACGAGCAAAATATCTTTCCTTCCATTTATTTTTTTTTACAGTTGATATGGGTTCTGTCTTGCCTAACTGGTGATGACAGATCCCTTACCCAATATTAATTTTATTTTTTCAAAGGTTATCAGAAATCAGTGAATTCATGATAATCTTCTTAGACAAACAAGATTCAGAATATAAAATTATATTTGTTTCATTTTAATTGTTTTATTTTGTCCACTTTTCCTCATGATCTTTTACTTCCTCTGAGAAATTCAGGGTCTCAAAACTTGAAATATATAACTTATGATTTATCATTTTCTCTGCTGCATTTAACGTCAAAGAAGGAAGGGCTCTCATTAAGTATCATAAGCTATTTCATCTGTTTGAAACAACTAATATTTTTTTTCTTGACTCTATGTGGTCTGGCTTAGCATTGGCATCTGCCACTGCCATTTCAAAATCAGTGAAAGGTGACTCCTTCTGCCCCTGCAGATGGTTAGGCATATGCTTAGATTTTGCTACTCTGGCCACCAACGGCAGCATTCCAAGAAGCTAAATTTGGTATCACAACATAAAAGAAAAAAAAAAAATGTGTATAATTAAAAAATAATAATTATTAATCAGCATTCTTGCATTAACATACTGAATATGCATCCCTTAGTAACACTGTAAGTATCAAACAGGAGTGATAATGTGTAATCCTATGGGATATGTACTGAGAAATCTATCTTGGAGACTTCACATGTATTCAGGAAAAGGATTACCCATGTCATGGTTAATAGAGAGCACTGTTCCAGCATACATCTGTATCAGTAAGTAGGTGGCAACAGCTATTGCTAAACTACTGAAATCCCACATATGCATAGATGAAGAAAACAGCATTCATAATGCCAAGGGACAGAAGCTTCCTCTACAAGATGTTTTATATGCTTATGCCGTCAAACTATGAGGAGAGCAACACACACAGTGGGTATTTCATCAACTAAACAGAAATGTTTTGTATATTATTTTTTGTATATATAAAAAAAAAAAAAAAAAAAAAAAGAGGCAAAAGAGAGAGAGAAGAAAGAAATAGAAATAAGGAACATGTTGTATTCCTTATTTTCTTGTATGTTAGCAAGAAACAATGGCATTGAAATCAGAGAAACAATTCTGCTGTTTAAAGGATATTGATTCAGCCAGGGAAGTTCAGCCAGGCAAAGATCCAAGCAGATGAGAAAAGTGACTGAGGCATTGCTGTTCTCTTCTGTCTGAAGCCTGGAGGGAAGTTCTTTTTGCTAGAAGAATTCTGAGGCTTTGGCAATATAGCAGCAACAAAAAAGACTTAGTAGTCTGAAGTAAGAAATTAAGTCTGTAACCTTGCAGTTAATTCAGGGTATTTTTATCAATTATCTGCCTATAATTAACTATAAACTAGCTGATGCAGTACTGGTGTTTTAAAACTGTGCAGCACTAACTCCTAAACCATGAAAAAATCTGATCCATTTTCAATAAATTTTCCTTACAGGACAGCCATTGGTGACAATTTCCATGATACATTAAATTTAAGCCATTTGGTTTTATTGATTCCTTAAATATTTATAGAATATCTGCCAGCTTCTTCCCTTCAGATGCAGTCATAGAGTTTTAATTGTTTTGCATGTTAGTTGAATATACAACGGGAACATAAATGTACATGTGTTAACAGCTGTTAGAGGCATATGGCATTTTCAAATTCTTTGCAAATATTTACACACATGTAGATGTATATACGAAGATCTGTCTTCACTTGTCAGCAGTCATTTCCACAGTCTACAGTTATTATTGTGCAGAGAATGAAAAAGAAAACCAAGCAGTTTGCAAAAGGCTCAAGTAAACTGCAGGAAATGAAAGCATTCTCATCTTTTAAAAAATATATGCATTTCTAAATGAAACCAGGAAAGTTTCTATCATTTTCATAGCTTAGACAATCAATGTAATACTGCAAGTTAGAAAGATTCAGGATCTCAGAAAACTTCTCATACACAGCTGCAAGGTGGAGCAGTATTAATGAATACACGGTACAAATGGTTTATAGTAGTAAAGTTATTTTAAAACAAGTTCATAGTAACTGGATTGTTATTATTATTAGTAACAGTCATATTTAAACATTTTACTTAATGGCTTTATTTCAATTACCTCGGTCACATTGATACAGTTCAAAGATATAGCACTGGAATTGTGTCATGCATGAAGTTTGATAAAGTCTTGTTAATTTTCTATCAATCGAAGGGGCTATTTATTTTAACCATTACAGACATTTGACTCAAATTTGACATAGCCTCACTTGCAAAACTGAAAAGCATGTTATTTAATAAAATTGAATGCTAAGCTTATTCTAAGTAAAACAAAATATGGCCTAAATAAGCAACTGTTTCAAGAGCCAAGGCAGACCAGTCTTGAGATACATTTATATTTAGCAAAGTGTTTCTTTAGTAATAATATTACAGAGTAATAAATGATATTAATTGTTCATTTCTCTAAAACAACGTATCTCAATTAAAAAGCAAGGCATTTTAAAGGGTCAGGTATATGGTCATAGAATCATTAAGGTGGGAAAACACCTTCAAGATCATCTGGTGCAACCATCACCCTACAATGTCACCCACTAAACCATATCCCTGAGCACCAGGTCCAACATTTCCTTGAACACCCCCAGGGATATTGATGCCACCACCTCACTGGGCAACCCTTTCCCATTTCTAACTATTCTTTCTGAGAAAAAATATTTTTTTAATTTGTAACCTAAACAAATTGTGCAATTTACGGCCATTCCCTCTAGCCCTGTCAATGTTTTATCTGTGAGAAGAGACTCCCCACACACAGCTCCCCACAACCTCGTTTCAGGTACTTGTATCACAAAAACTCAAACCATTTCTTTGGCCTTTGACATCACCCATGAAACCAGCTGGATACAATGAAATGGGATTACCATTTTCTGCGTGTATTCATATGTCCCATTGCAGAGCTGATGTACAATACTGCCATAATGAGATCAAAATGTTTCAAGCATAACTAGGATTTCAGTACGGGGCCAATAGGTGCAAATGGTGCAACAGAAGTGGGAATCTTAATCATAAATGCAAGAGTTATGTTGGTCTTTTTAACAAAGAGAACAAAATAGAAACTATATTCTGGTTAACCCTTTGTGTTAGCAGCACCAAAGAAAGCAGGGCCCTGGAGACATCAGCTGCAAGACTGGGAAGTAAAAACAAGAGGAGACCTATTTTCAGATGATGCTAGAAAAAATGCATTAAGTCACTTTGTAAAATGATTTGATAGTAAAATGACAAAAGCATTCATGTAAATTAGTATTTTCAAGGTAAGGTTGCAATGAAAGCTTCCCATATTGTTCTTTCTTTTATTGGGTTTAAATGGAAAATAAACATCGTGGCTTATGCCTACTGTTTTACTGTTAATTTCTTTTGACAATTTGTAACCATTGACAATATCTGACACCTCAGAAGAAGAGAAAGAGAATTCAGTTTTACATTCATCAAATTGTTCTTATTATGTGTGTTACTTTTAAATATTATATGGAAAAACATAAACTTGGTTTTCATTGCATTTATCTTCATTTGTTTGGAAAGACTCATACTCCTGAGACTGGCTCTAACAACTTTCTCCACAAAAGGGGTCAAGATATTAATTTCTCAGTCAGCTCCAAAAATTCCAAATAATATTCCAAATAATTTTTAAATTCAAAGTCTTTTCACGTATTCTCTCCATTAATCTATTTAAGAGGTATACAGCTGAAGGAAGAAAATGACAGTCCTGAATTTCCAATTTTCTTTGTGGGTAAGTAACTTTTTTTTTTTTTTTTTTTAATAGTAGTGAATTATTTTTTCTCAAAAACACTTCCTGACACAAAACTATTCTCCAAAAGGCCAAAAAGTATAATTCTCCAAACGATATTGTAAATCTACATTTAGAGATACCAAGTCATTGGAGTTACAGTCTTCAAAAAATTCTACCCCAGTAGCCTTTTCCTCTTCTGTTGCTATAACTACTGAATATAAAATGCCTACTTTTGTTGTCACTTTTTACTTCTTTAATGTAACTGTGTATTTGGTACTCTATTCCCATACATGTTCATTTTCCAGTATTTTCATCTTTTAAAGTTTGAGAAAGACTATCCTTGTGGCAATGAATAGTCTTTGCTCCTTTAATCTCTTTTGCAGCTCTACTCAGAGATACCTGGATTTCTTGTATTGAGTGCAGGTATAGGAAGCCCTCTAAATAGGACTGGTATCATACAAAGCTTGTCTTTGTAATTGTTGACAATATGAAGGGCAGGAAGAATAGGCACGTGCTCCTTTTGCTCCAGTTCACAAAACTGTTCAGATGAACAGGTATCAGTTACAAGATCCCTTCACATATTGGAGCTTAGTTCTTTATTTTAGCTGTGAATTAATGTAATGAAGTCTGCAGCTCTTATAACATGGAAGCAAGTACAGAATGTGCATACAGAATGTGAATTTATACAATTTTACTATAAAAGCTTTCTATGTAACTTTAAAAGGATGAAAACTAAAGACATCTAGAGATATGTAACCTACTTAATGTAGTTGGTGATGATGGTTATTTCAGTAAAAACAGAACTAGGTCTTTAATATTCTATGCCAAAATGTTTGTATAATGACCACCTTTATGAACCTGTTTTTCTCATGTTACCATCTGCAGTTACCTTTTTATGATCTATTCTAGAATCTTTCAGTCATAACTTCATAAACCTAAGCACAATACCATATAATATAAGTATGAATAGAAATCTAATATATTAATATAAGTATAAATATAGATTATATACATGTATGTATTAATAATATAAATATAAATATAATATATTTCTAAATTAGAGTTTCAAGAAACCCAATTCACTATTCTTTCTATAGTTTCTAAGATGCTCAGAAACAGCACAACAAAAGCATTCTCATTAAGGAAAACTTTTGAACGAATTTTACAAATTTTTTATTTTTTTTTGTCTACCAGTCCTTGGAGTGCTGTTAAAATACTTGGTCAGATATAGATATTATTACAGTTTCTTGCCTGCTTAAATTTCAAAGTGCAAAATCTCTATGCACCCTTGATTACCTAGGGAAGATCAAGAACCCTTAGTTAAAATGGCTGTCTGCTTCCAATTATAGAATTAAAGTGTCTGGAATTTGCTGTTTGAAGCAGGCACATTAACATGGAAAGGCTAAATATTCATTCCACTGATGAGCCTCTACTTCTCTGAGTATTCTTTCACACCTGTAAGTGAGCCTCTTCCTTTCACTAAGAGCTTATGCCAGATTTCTGCTTTTAAATACAGCCCAGCTGTGCTCATGAAATGGCAGAGACACAAAGGGAGCTGCCCATGAATATGCCTTTTGAATTAATTTATGTTGAAATATTAGTAATTGGAGTTGTTAGGAGACTGCTGTGGAACAGCACTATTTCTTCTCTTTCCAAAAGAGAAATACTAACTAAAATGCAAATTTATTTTAAAAAGACATACATGTAGAACGCTTTTTTTTAAATAGTGTTGAAGAGAAAATAAAAGCTCAATGAGCTTTTTTTTTCTTTTTTTTTTTTTTTTGATGGACACTCAGACAATGACACTACTATTTTCTAGCTTTCCTTGTCCTTGCTTCAAGTTTCACATGAAAATAAATAAATAAATAGAAGGTTTCAAAATTATTCCATCAGTCATGCAATATTATAATACATGTGACATTTTGTTTTCTCATAATTACAAAGAGGTTGGGATTCTGCAGTAAATATAGGTAAGAAAAACATAGTTAACATTTTGAAACCATTTGAGAGTAGGGAAAAGTACATTTCTTCTCTGAGTATCACTAAGCAACACCTTCAGAATAAATAGAACAGTTGTTATCTGAATTGCTAAAATCAGGCAGAGTTGTTCAGAATATTTTATGTTCATTTTTAGCCATTGCTACACTCACATTCTTTTGCTCAAATTAGTTTGGTAGGTTTACACATCTATCTATGTATTCACTTCCCTACATTTATATATGCTATTGTGCATAATAGAATAAAATAATAAATAATAATAATAATAAATAAAATGAATAAAAAGAAGGGTAGTTTTTCTTCCTTGACTACTTTGGAAGGTATAAACTTGCAAGTGAACCAGTGGAAAACTCCCTTCTCTTTCCCTGTGTCTTTTCTGTCAGTTTTCCAGATGTCTTTCACGTCCACTTTTGACAGAAAATCTAACAGTTATCAAAATATAGATACAAGGAAATTTTACAAAACTTTACTTCCTTTAATAAGAACAGCAAAGGAGGGAAAACTGTGAGATGTTTTAAATTGGCAGAGCCTTGAACATTACAAGAACTGTGTCCAAAACCTTCATATGGATTATACCATTGTGCAAGTGTTTTACCTTTACCAGCCTCAACGTTTCTCCTAACTGTTACGGTCTCATCAGAAAACTCCTTACATGGTTCTTGTTGCTGAATCGTGTGGTAAATGAGGAAGACTAGAGAAAGATCTTCTGCTTTCCCAAACTGTATTTCCCTGACAAACACCTACCCTATAAAACTTTACAAACCCTAAGAGAACATAATTAGCTACTTTTTTTCCCCTCCTTCTGAACCAAGAATAGTTGCTACACATTTCTGGCTCAGCATGACTATAAAGAGTTATCTTCTACTTAGTCTAATAACATTTATTCATAGAGGTGCAAGAAAGGATTTAAAGACTTGCCGTGAAGCTACCTACACAAAGCCCTTACACAGTTGTCATTTAGCCTTGGATATGTGTGGTGGCCAGATTTTCCCATGACATTTCACTGAAAGTTAATACTGTATTTCTGTGCAAGGCCAGAAGCATAATGGTAATGTTGATAGTCTCAGTAGTTATATTTTTCTTTTAATATTTACCTGTCTTTCTTGCAAGACCCCATGTTACAGGAAGAGTAATGCCATCATATTATTAGATTAATCTCTGCACAAAATGTAGCTGGCAGACATGGCACACTTTATCCAACAGCCCATGAGCTCACTAATTCCATGTTAGTTCTTTGTGTAACTGGAGAGCAGGATGAAGATTGATATTTTGCTTGGGATAATTCAAGATGTACTTTTCCAGGAGGGGAAAAAAAAAAAAAAAAAAAGAGCTTTAGGGTTTATGGAAGAAAAAGAAGAGTGGTATAGTGGATCCTGATCCCCAATTTCCCCAATTCAATGAATAATGGCATAAAATAGTACAATATCACTTCTGCACAAAGGGAAGAAAACAAAATTTCTCTGAGCAATTAATGTCCAAGTTCACATATATAATATAGATAAAATTTCAGTATATATGTATATTTTTTTTTTTTTCATAAAAATTCATGTCAGTTCAATGAAGAGCAAGATACAGAGAAAAAAAAAAAACACACAAAATCTGATTACATGTAACAGTTTTACATTGAGTCTAACTAGGAAAACAAAAACGGGATAAAATTCATTGCTTTGTATAAATTTCAAATATGATGTTTAAAGTTGGTAACTTTATAATCAAACTTTACAATGTTACAATTAAGAAAACAGCAAATGAAGAAATGTAAAGCTATGGGATGCTTTGACTGTTACGTTTAACTGATTCTGAAATGTTGTTAAATTAATAGCTCAATTATTATTTTTTCTGTGCTGAAGCAATTTCCTATTTTATTGCCATGTAATTTTTATTTATTTATTTTTTCTCATTGTTCAGGACTTTAAGAAATAGGCTGCACTGGTGCAGCCTCACCTTTTTATTAATCTCAATTCACTCATAATTACATATAATCCATATTCTGTATCACTGATCCACCATTTTTTCCACATCAAGTATAAACAATCAAAGTAGTATGAAATAAATACAGACTTCATCTGAAAATTCTTTTTCACTAAGGAAACAAAATTTTGGATCTTAAACAATTTTATATTTTTTTTTTCTATTTCAGTGTAAATATAATGTCCCACTCTGTGGTGGTGCAGCCTTACCTCGAGTACTGTGTGCAATTCTGTGCAACAGTACAAAAAGGACTTTAAACTGTTGGAGGGCAATGAAGATGATGAAGGGCCTAGGAGAGAAGACATATGAGGAGCAGCTGAGGTCACTTGACCTGTAGAGCCTGAAAAAGAGGAGCCTGAGGAGACCTCATCGAAGTCTACAGCTTCCTCATGAGGGGCAGTGGAGTGTTGGGTACTCTTTAGTGACCACTGATAGGACCTGCTGAAATGGTGTCAAGCTGTGACAGGGGAGATTCAGGCTGGACATCAGGAAGAGATTCTTCACTGAGAGGGTTGTTGCACACAGGATCAGGCTCACCAGGGGAGTCACAGTACCAAGCCTGTCACAGATTAAGAAAAGTTTGGGCAGCGCACTTAGTCGTATGGTCTGAATTTTTGGATAGACCTGTGTGGTGCCAAGAGTTGGACTTGATGATCCTTATGGGTCCCTTCCAACTCAGGTTATTCTATGATTCTATGAAATACATGTTCTATTATGGAGGAAGTAGTAAAGCAAAATGCCCTTCCTGCACACTTCTGATATGACTATAGTTTATTAATATTTTCACATTTCAATTTCCCCATATGATATGGAGAGAGGGAAAATGGACTTCATGCATTTATTTATTCATGTTCTCATTTATTTAGTTATTTCTATGGAATATGTGGGGTGAGATTTATTCTGTTAAAGTGTCTGAGAATACCTTGATGAATTAGGAATTAAAGAGAAACTAATATATATTTTTATGGCAACCCTGAAAAAAATATAGAAATATAGTGTACAGACATAATAGTAATAAAACACCTCCCTTGACCGTCTGGTCACGCTCATTTATATGCACACCAGGATACCATTGGCCCTCTTGGCCACAAGGGCACACTGATGGCTCATGGTCAACCTGTCATCCACCAGGACCCCCAGGTCCTTCTCCTCAGAGCTCCTCTCCAGCAGGTCATCCCCCGGCCTATACTGATACATGCGGTTGTTCCTTCCCAGGTGCAGGACTCTACGCTTGCTCTTGTTAAACCTCATTTGGTTTCTTCCTGCCCATCTCTCCAGCCTGTCCAGGTCTTGCTGAATGTCAGCACAGCTTTTTGGCATGTCAGCCACTCCTCCCAGCTTTGTGTCATTGGCATACTTGCTGAGGGTGGACACTAATGGTGAGTGGAAATTAACAGTGGACTACTGTGGCCTGAATGAAGTCATGCCACCACTGAGTGCTGCAGTGCTGGACATGCTAGAACTCCAGTATGAATTGGAATTGAAGGCAGCCAAGTGGTACACCACAACTGATATCGCTAATGCATTTTTCTCCGTCCTTCTAGCAGAAGAGTGCAGACCACAGTTTGCTTTCACTTGGAGGGGTGTCCAATAGACTTGAAATCGTCCAACTTGGAATGTCCAGCACTGGAGCAGGCAGGGCAAACACTATTCCCTCATCAAGGTCATCTATGAAGATGTTGAACAAGACCAGACTTAGCACCAACCCCTTGGGAACACCTCTAGTCACAGGTCTCCTGCCGGACTCTGCGCCGCCAATCACTACCTTTTGAGCTCAGCCAGTCAGCGAGTTCTCAACCCACCTTACTGTCCACTCCTCTATCCCACTTTCTCAGCTTCGCTAGCAGGATGTCATGGGAGACAGTACCAAAAGCCTTGCTAAAGTCAAGGTAGATGACATTCACTGCTCTCCCTTCATCTACCTAGCTGCTGATGCCATCACAGAAGGCTATGAGGTTGGTTAAACATGATTTTCCCTTGGTGAATCCATGCTGACTACGCCTCATAACCTTCTTCTCTTCCAATTGCTTGGGGATGGCATCCAGAAAAAGCTGTTCCAACACCTTTCCAGGGACAGAGGTGAGACTGACTGGCCTGTAGTTTCCCAGATCCTCCTTCTTGCCCTTCTTGAAGACCAGAGTGACATTGACTATCCTCCTGTCTTCATACACCTCTCCTGTTCTCCAGGACCTTTCAAAGATGATAGAAAGCGGTTCAGCGATCACCTCTGCTAACTCCCTCAGCACATGTGGATGCATCCTATCAGGACCCATGGATTTGTGTACGTTGAGTCCACTCAGACTCTCCCGAACCACTCCCTCATCAACCAGGTGGGGTTTGCAAACTCTCTCTCCTCCCTCCAGCATCCAGGAGTCCCGGGGGGTAGTCTTTGAAGCAAAGACTGAAGAAAAGAAGACATTCTCCACCTTCTCAGTGACCCCCATTACCGGGACACCCCTCTCATTCAGCAGGGTACCCACATTATCTCTAGTCATTCTTTGACTGTTTACATACTTTTTAAAAAAAATAATAATCTTATTATCCTTTATCTCTTTTGCAAGCTTCACCTCCAGATGGGCTTTAGCCTTCCTTGTCACATCCCTGCAGGCCCTGATAACGTTCCTATATTCATCCCAAGAGGACAGGCCCTTTTTCCACATTTCATAGACTTTCCTCTTCTTTTTGATCTTGTTGATGAGCAATTCGCTCATCCACACAGGTTGCCTGTCCCCCTTCCCCGATTTCCTAGTCTTTGGGATGCACCAATCCTGAGCTTGGATGAAGTGTTGTTTAAATGTTGCCCAGCTGTCACAAGCACCCTTGCCTTCTAGCAATCTAGCCCATGAGATACCCCTGAGTAGGTCTTGGTAGAGGTCAAAGTTGGATCTCCAAATATCCAGGGTAGCAATCCTACATTTTGCCTTACTTCTTCCACCAAGTTTCATCTTGAACTCCACCATCTCATGGTCACTGTATCCCAAGCTGCCCCTAACCTTCATGTCCCTAACAAGGTCCAGAAGTGATCCTCATCTCATCGGCTCCTCCACCACCTGCATCAGAAAATTATCTTCAATGCATTGAAGGAACCATTTGGACTGCATGTACCTGGCTGAGTTGTTTTCTGAACAGATGTCTGGATAATTGAAGTCCCCCACAAGAACCAGCAGCGGCCAGGATCACGAGGCTACTTCCAACTGTTTGTAGAAGGCCTCATCGACTTCCTCCTCCTGATCTGGTCACTTGTAGTACACCCCCACAACAGCATCACCCATACCAGCCCGCCCCTTAATTCTCACTCACAAGCTTTCCACTCATTCTTCACCCTCCCCCAGGTGGAGCTGGGTACATTCTAATTGCTCCCTCATGTAAAGGGAAATTCCTTCCTCTCTCTTCCCCAGACTGTCTTTCTTAAAAAGACATATCCCTCCATGACAGCGTTCCAGTCATTCGAGCTGCCCCACCATGTCTGTGGTGTAATTGCCTGAAGTAACTAGGAAAATAAAACTAACATTCACATTTTTAAGGAAAAGGTACAGCATTGAAGAGGCTTTCAGGGTAGGGCATAACTGCATTACCTGAGCATTCCCTAGGCTCCCAACCTTAGATGCTATCGCGCTGGGGAAACTTGGTGTGCTAGCCCTAAGGAACAGCACGGAGCGTAGAGTGGAGTGGAGACATCACGGCTAGGCTCTGTAATCAGGTGGGGCCTCGATTGTTCTTGTGCACAAAGCTGCACTTCTTGCCACCCTAAGCCAAAGACCTGTCATGTTTTGACAAATGCTGTACCCTAGTGTACTTTTTGCTCATTATAATATCATTATAATACCAAAACACACCTCCATCCCAACAGCTACCCGCCTCCAAGGTGCGACCACCCCTCACTGAGCATGCGCTCTGAATTTCTTGGAGCCTATTACTTTAAACGGAGACGGGAAAACTTTACACCAATCATAACTAAGATATGCTTGACTAGAGCCACTCTAGCTCCACCTAAAAGATAGAAAATAATATAAATTGGCCCAAGAGAGAGGGGATGTTAGGGAAGATACCATCATCAGGGGAGATACCATCCTGAGGACATACAACATCCTTAGGACCTCCTGATTCCTGGGATCAGTCGACGGGCTGAGCCTCTCTTCCCCCCCCATTGGGACGCCTTTGGGTGAGATCTGAATACTTGCTTATAATCTTTTAACGCGTTTATTTCTAGGCTGCGCACCTATAACACCTACAACACCTATAACACCTGTAACATCTATAACATCTAACACACCTGTAACATCTATAACATCTGTAACACCTATAACATCTGTAACACCTACAACACCTGTGTATTTCATGCATACTAGCTTGCTTTTGCAGATAGTCACTATCACCGGCAATCCAAAAGAACCTGATTATCTGTTGCTGTAATAAACCATACTTGATTGCATTGTGATAGCTCTCATTAATGCAACTAGGGTGAGGGTGGTTATCCGTGATAGTTCAGTGTTCTGAATCTAACCAGACCCCCAGACGGTTAATGCATTTTTGGTGAATGTCCGAACGGACCCCCAGACCGTTAATGCGTTTTTGGTGAATGTCTGACTGGACCCCCAGGCAGTTAATGTGTTTCTGGTGAATGTCCGACTGGTTCAGTACTCTGAATCCAACCGGGCCCGTAACGGTTAATCAGCTACACCCCTTTAACGCGACAATGTCTCCATGATTGCAGTGAGGTCGTGGCCCTGTGACAGTACACAGATCTCAAGCTCATCCTGTTTATTTCCCATGCTTCGTGCATTGGTATACAAGTATTTTAGGGAAGCAGAAAGCTCAGTTACCCCTAGAGGGACACAAGAAGAAGATTCTGAATGGGGTATTGGGAATATTACCTTTTCTGAGGAGCCTTCGGACAATCCTACGGGACAACTCAGAGGTTTTTGTCAACTATCATCATCAGTGTCAGCAGTGACAACATCCCCCAGCCCTTTTCTGTCACTTCTAACTCCCCTCCCTTCCCCCATCAAACCTAGTCAAACTAAGATGCAGGTGGCTGCTATATGCAAGCATATACTGCAGGGTTAATTCTATAAGCTAGTCCAATAATTAATTAATTAATTAATTGGGGGGGGGCGGGGGGGTGTGCATCGATAGGCTTTCGAACCAGTAACTAAGAAAAACTGGATACCCTTCATACACAAGTATGAGTAACATCTGGGGTTGGCCTCCTTACTATTGCTCCTACTCCATAACTATGAGAGTATATGTAAGTGAATTGTGCAAGGAAATAAATTAAGGCAGAGTGTGAATAATTATTTGCTATTGCTAGTAACAACTTGATTCTATTAACAAATAACAGATTTTTGAAGAAAAGTTATTCAAAGACTTATTGGGTATTGCCTGAGTCTCTTCCTCCACTCTGCACACTTGCACACTTTCCCATGACAGGGAAAAAGTAAAGTAATTCATCAATATCTTCCCTAACCAGAAAATCATTTCTCTTCCTTTCATGGCATAGATGAGCTACAGTATGGAGAGTGGCAGGTGGTAGGAAAGAAACTGAAGGGTCATTTGCTACCTGGATGAACAAGGAAGCCATGGATTGAACAATTTTGAGTCTATAATGACAGAATCATAGAATGGTTGAAGATGTAAGGGACCTCTAGAGGTCACCCTGTCCAATTTCCCTACTCTAGAAATGTCACCTAGAACAGGTTGCTCAGGACCATGTCCAGAATGTTTTTGAATATTTGCAAGAAGGGAGACTTTATAACTTCTCTGGTCACCCTGGTCTAGGATCTGGCACTTGCTCTTGTTAAATTTCATGTACTTGGTAATTGCCCAGCTCTCTAATTTTTCAATATCTCTGCAAAACCTCACTACCCTTGATGGAGTCCTCTAAAATTAGAGCTCCTCCCAATTTAGGACCACTTGCAAACTTCCTTAGCACACCTTCAAGTCGTACAACCAAGTCGTTTATGAAAACATTGAAGAGAACTGGTCTGAAAATGGAGACCTGCAGAACCCCACTAGTAGCCCACTGGCTACCAGCTTATTTACTACAACCTCTTGAGCCCAACTCATCATCCAATCATTATGTTATTATATTATTATCATATTCATCACCCATCTTATTATGTATTTTTCTGTCTGTATGCTGGACATTTTGTCCAGAAGGATACTTTGAGAAACAGTACCTCAAGCTTTCATGAAATCCAAGAAGACTCTATTTACTGGCTTCCCTTGGTCAACTAGATGGGTACCTTTGTCATAAAAGAAAATTCATTATGTTAAACAAGACTCATGAGCCCATGATGGCTGTGACTCATGGTCGTTGCCTTTCAAGCATTTTTCAATAACTCCCAGAATAACCTTGTCCATAATTTTACGAGGCAGCCAGGTGAGACTGACTGGCCTGTAATTATCAAGGTCTTCTTTCTTTCCCTCCTTGAAAACTGGAACAACAATTGCCAGCTTCCATTGACTGTGACCTCTCCAGATCCCCAAGACCATTAGAAAATAATTGAGAGAGGTCTCACGATGGTATCAGCCAGCTGACTATCCAGGGATGAATCCTATTGGGCCCCATGGACTTATATGTATCAATCTGGAGCAAATCCCATACATGTTTAGAGTTGGCTGGGAGCTTATCATTCCTGCAGTCACAGTCCTTCAACTCCGGGCTCCAGAGCAGTCAGGGCCTATCATCCCTGGGCTAACTTGGGATGTGCAGATAGTGTTGCAGATAGAGGTGAAGAAAGCATTAAATGTCTCTGCTTTGTCTATGTTTGTATTTGTGAGGTGACCATCTGCATCAAGGTAGGTGGGGGGGGGATTCACTTGCTGCCCTGAGCAGAAACCTGCTTCCATTGCCCCTCTTGTAAGCATGCAGTCCTACAGTACCCAGAGATTTTTCCAAGTGATTGTTTAGGGTGTACATCTGATATTTTTAATTGTAATTAATCATAATAAAAATAAAAATAAAACAACAACAACAACAACAAATCACCAGTGTACATTATTATATTAATTATAAAATAATCAAAGATGTAGAGAAAACACTATTCTTAAAAAAAAAAATCTAAATTAGTGTTAAGCAAGTGCTTTAGATTATTTATATATTGCTATCATAAATTTGTTTTGAGATTATTTTTATGCTACAATATGTGTTTGCCTTCTTAAAAATATGAAGGTCTCTTAATTTCTGGTATATTCCATAGGTTGCTTTTTCTAATGTAGCTTAGAAATAAGGGGAAAAATAGATAACCAATAAATAATTGAGTCATTTAATCATTCTGAATAAATTTATTATTGCAGAAATTATCTATAACATAGAAATAGGCAGTATGATGATGCAACCGATAGAGCAACCAAAATTCAAAATCATCCTTCCTCTTTACAGACCTGGAAGTAGAGAAATAATATGCTAAAATAACTGTATTTTCATTGAAATATTGTTTGAGCAGACACTGAGATTATGAATAACAGTAGTTTCAAGTGAATATCTTTTAAGATTCCAAACTGACATTATTATCAGAATTATTTATCTTGTTTAAAGTAGGGAAATCACCATCTATCTGTAGGACTTTGTTTCCACTTTCTTTAATAGTGAATCCGTGTGCCATCAGATCAACCACAAATAAAGATAGTTAATACTTATCTGAGAGCACATAAACACCTTTTTGCTGCATCAGCAAAATATACTATCCCTTTCAGATATTATGTCTGTGTTCTCTTATGTTTACTGAAGGAAGAAAAAAAAACAACACTGGTTCTAGCCTGGCATAAAGCCAAGTTGTCCAAAATGGATCAACCCACTTTTAAATTGATTTAAAGTTTCTCATTCAGTAGATCAATAGTTTCATATAAAGAGATAAACTTTGAGATGAATAAAAAATTCATGTAAGTTTTCTCAGTTCATGTATATACTTATACCCCTATCAATACCCATATCTACCATACTGAAGGAATAAATAAATAAAATCAAGAGTTTCATTACTTCTATCCTCCAATGTCTTTCCTGTTGGGATGGCTAGGTGTAATACTGATCTCAATATCTCAAAGATTTGATTACATTTCTTTCACTCAGCCTTAGCTCTAACTAACAAAGTAGAGTTAGAAGAAAGTTGACCTAATCGTATCTAAGAATCATAGAATCATTAAGGTTGGAAAAGACCTTCAAGATCATCTGGTGCAACCATCCCCCTACCAGCAATATCACCCACTAAACCATGACCCTAAGTACCGCATCCAATCTTTCCTTAAACTCACTCAGAAACGGTGATGCCACCACTGGACAACTCATTCCCGTGCCTAACTACTCTTTCTGAAAAAGAAATGTCTCCTAGTTCCAACCTGAACCTGGCGCAACTTGAGGACATTCCCTCTAGCCCTACCACTGTGAGAAAAGGCCAACCCCCAGCTCCCCACAATTTCCTTTCAGGTAGCTGTAGAGAGCAATAAGGAGGCCTCCCCTGAGCCTCCTCTTCTCCAGAATAAACAACCCTAATTCCTTCAGTTACTTCTCATAAGACTTGTGTTCCAGGCCCTTCACCAGCTTTGCAGCCCTTCTCTGGGTATGTTCCAGGGCTTGATGACTTTTTTTGTAGACAGGGGCCCAAAACTGAACACAGTACTCAAGAAGCAGCCTCATCAGAGATGAGTATAGGGGAATGATCTGGTCCTGCTGGCTACACTATTCCTGATACAAGCCAGGATTTCCATTGACCTTCTTGGCCACCTGTGCACACAGCTAGCTCATGTTCAGGTGAGCATTGACCAACACCCCCAGATCCTTTTCCTCTGCACAGCTTTCCAGCCGCTCTCCCCCAAGCCTGTAGTGTTGCATGGGGTCACTGTAGCCAAAGTGAAGGACTCAGCAATTAGCCATGATGAACCTCACATCCCACTGGCCTCTGCCCATTGAGCCCAGCTGTCCAAGTCCCTCTGCAGGGCCTTCCTACCCTCCAGCAGATTGACACTTCCCCCCAACTTAGTGAGGGTGCATGCAATTCCCTCATCCAAATCATGAATAAAGATACTAAAGAGGATGGGCCCCAACACCAGCCCCTGGGGAACGCCCCTGGTGACTGGTTGCCAGCTGGATTTCACTCCATTCACCAGTACACTCTGGGTCTGGCCATCCAGACAATTTTTAACCCAGCAAAGAGTGTACTTGTTCAAGCCATGGACTGCCAGCTTCTCCAGGAGAATACTGTGGGAGACTGTGTCAAAGACTTTGCTGAAGTCTAGGTAGACTACACCAACAGCCTTTCTCTCTTCCACCAGGTGGGCCACTTGATCATAGAAGGAGATGAGGTTGGTCAGGCAGGACTTGCCTTTCATGAACCCATGCTGACTGGGCTTGATCCCTTGTTCGTCTTGCACATGCTGTGTGATTGTATTCAAGATGATCTTTGTAACCTTTCCTGTCACTGAGGTCAGGATGACAGGCCTTTAGTTCCCCGGATCCTACTTAACAACCCTTCTTATAGATTGGCATCACATTCCTATATTATAGTCTATTTCCATATGGAGCAATATAAAGTGGTACTTGAATTTGCTTTATTATTGCTCTGATAATGTGACAATAATGTTTGGACATAGACATGCTGAGCTTCTTTGCAATTCTTTGTCAAAATCAAACACTGTTTACCCAAACTGTCTGAAGGAAAAGCTAGGATCATAGCTTTGCAAAGTTATCACAAATTTAACTTCGGTCCATCATGTTTAACCAGTGATGCACCAGTTAAATAGGATCGTCTGCTAGATATGTTGCTAACATCCTTGGTGATATTCTGTAAGACCAGTTATAAAATTTGTAATATTCAAAATATAAACTTAATTTTGAGTCTTCTCTCACATGTCTTCAAGGTTTGAGATGCATATTTGGAGAGAAAAATGATGATGCCATCTTAGTATGAACTAACACGTTTGAAGGAACATAAACCCATAGGCCTGGAATGAATCCATAAATATTTGAATCCAAGACTTTGTTATTGAAAGCGACCAAATAATACATTCTCTTCTAGAGATTTTTCAGTTTGTTTGATATAGAATAGCTTTGAATGAAAGAGACCATGGACATAATGCAAGGCAAAAGATGATTTTTTATTTGATAGATACAAGTTTGGTTATTTAACTTTGTGAAAAGCATAAGTAAGAGAGGGGTATTCCCAAATGGACAATATTTTATCAGAAATAAACCTATATTTATGAATTCAGACATGGGTAAAGTTTAACAGGATATGCTGAAAGTGTGTATGGATAATGCTAGAGGGAATGTAATCATGTAAATGAAGCATATAAACAATGATAAAGGAAAGAGAATCAAAAGAAATGGTGTAGATTAGAGGATGCAGAGGAAATTAACTTGTCACTTCCATATTTAGAATTGGCTACAGAGTGAGATCAAACTTGTTTAGGCAATCATAGGATATAAATATTGGGCTAAGGTTAGCTCTAATCTGCTTAGAAGTAAGTAACAAATTAAATGAATCCACTTACCTTATTTTCACTAATGCAGCTTTATTTTAGAGATAACAAAAGTAACACTTTTCCCTGGAGTGATATTCTTCTGGCATTGAACTTCTGTTCATGCTGAGATTCCTATTTGCAAGTATAAAAAGGCTATTACTTCTTCACACCATCTGAAGTTAAGATGAATTATAGTTCTAATACTAGCAATCTATTTAACATTTAGTTAAGTATTTAATTAATAGTTAACATACAAAAGCTCAGAATTTCATTCCCAAAGTTATTTATTCAGTTCAGTTTTAAATGTTATTACCTCTTCCACCTGATATCTAATATCATCTGTGTTTTCAGATTCATAATTTCCATCAAGTTCTTTAAAAGTATTTTATCCCTTTTTTTTTGTCAACTCATTCATTGTACTCTTTTGGTTCTTGACCAGTTCTGGCAAACAAAGCTTTCCTTCCTTCCTTCCCACACACATAACAAAGAAAGAAAAAAATATAGTCTTGCAAACAGAAAATGGGGTAAGCATTTTTGCATAATGAGTTATCTTATACCTTATCTTATGCATTTTTGTTTAGTAATTCACAAAAATAAAAATAAAAGAATGATATTCATTTCCAATTATCATTAAAATATCTAGAACCAGTTATCTTTATCTTTATCTTTATCTTTATCTTTATCTTTATCTTTATCTTTATCTTTATCTTTATCTTTATCTTTAATTAATTATCTTTAAAATATCTAGAACACAGTGTCAAGTGTTTGTTTCTGTTATTTCTGTTGTTTTTGTTTTTATGTTATTGTTTTTGTTTTGCTTTCAATACATACTTAAATACTTGAGGTGAAATCACTTTTGTATGAAAGCTAGAAAGAAGAGGATGAATGATTTCTGTAATAGTTCTGCATTTCATGTTTTTCATCACTTCTTGGATCCAACAGTTTAAATAAAAAAAAAAAAAAGGCAGTTTTATTATGATTATGATTTATGATTTTTCTTGTCCTCTTAGACAAAAAAGGGGGATAACTCAGGATAATAGCATGGCAGTTAATGAGTTTGAAATGATTTGACAAGTAGAAAGACGAAACTACCTGACCAATATGGTGGCATTCGATGATGGAATGACTGCATCGGTTGATAGAGGAAGACTAACCGATGACCTGGACTTCTGCAAGGCCTTTGACATGGTCCCACATGAAATCTTGGTCTCCAAATTGGAGAGAGATGGATTTGATAGCTAGACCATTCAGTGCACAGTTTCAGCCCAGAAGGCCAGTGACATCCTGGGCTGCATTTGGAGTGACCAGCAGGTTGAGGGAGGTGATTGTGCCCCTCTACTACCCCCCTTGTGAAGCCCCACTTGGAGTACTGCATCCAGGTCAGGAGCCCCCAGCACTAGAAGGATGCTGATCTGTTAGATCAGGTTAAGAGCAGGGCCACAGATGATCAAGCGGCTGGAGCACCTATCCTATGTAGAAAGGCTGAGAAAGTTGGGGCTCTTCAGCCTACAGAAGAGAAGGTTCCAGGGGGAGCTCATTGCAGCCTTTCAGTACTTGAAACAGACATATTAAAAAGATGGGGAGCAACTCTGGCCAATCGGACAATGACAGGACCAGGAGGAGTGGTTTTAAACTAAAGTAGGGGAAATTTAGATTAGAGGTTAGGAGGAAATTCTTTCCTCAGAGGGTGGTGAGGCACTGGAACAGGTTGCCCAGAGAACCTGTGGATGCCCCATCCTTGGAGGTGTTTAAGACCAGGTTAGATGCGGCCCTGAGCAACCTGATCTAGTGGGTGGTGTCCCTGCCCATGTCAGGGGTGGTGGAACTAGATGATCTTTGAGGTTCCTTCCAGCCCAAGCTATTCTATGATTCTACAAAACACCATTCCAGTGTCATCTTAGTGAATGAAATTAGATATAAGGGAAATAATAACAAAAGGCCCTGTCTTATCACCATAATTATACCACAAAACAAACAAACAAACAAAACCAACCAACCAAATAGTCTTGCTCCATAGTTTCCAAATACTTTTTTTTTTTTTTTAATTGCAATCAACTAGCCCCAACAAATTTATTGTGACTCCTCAGTTTTATCACATAACATAGAAAATGCAAAAGAATAGTAAGAATGCATTTATTATTATTATATTTTTTATTATTTATTTTTTTTAATATGGTCCCAAAAGAGTGCTTGCATTTTGTGGGGTTAGGAAAACCAGTGAGACAGTTCAGTGAGACACCCTTCAGAATTAACAGATTAATTTTCCAAAGTGAGCTTCTTATATTTTTCAGGCTTGGCCATTGACTTAAGCAGTGTATAAGGTTTATGTTTTTCTACTGGAGTAAAAGGGGTTTGAAATTCTCTTGTAACAAAATGGAAGTCTGTGATTTTTACTAGTGAGATCAGGAGAGTCTTTAAAAAAATTATTAACAATATTCTTAGGTGAAAGGAGTAATTAAATTCTCAGTCAAAAGCTGGAAAAGGTTATTCATATCGCTCATATTAAATCTGATGGTTTTATTATTATTTTATTTTTTATATTTTTATTTTATTTTATTAAATCTGATGATTTTAAATACTGCTCCTTGTATGATTGTTTATTTCATTTTCAAGATTACACATATTAGAAACACAAGTACTCTGAAGCCTAGTAGAAGCCTAGTAGAAGCCTTATTGCTAAGATTTAATATGGTGACTAAAATACGCAGAAGTGAATATATATATATACTTATATATATACTTATATAATATATTATATATTATAGCCATGTATGCTAAAGGGCAAGTACCATTGCCTTTTCCTGTTTCATGATCATTGATCACAGTAGAATTTTATAGTAAATATGGACACAGAATCAGGCCTCAGACACTTTTTATTTATTTATTTTTCCTCCAGATATCTTTTTCTCATATATTCTCATATATTTTTCTCAGATATATTTTTCTTGCCACAGTATCTCCATGAATGAAAATACGTATTGTCATATTTTCTACAGACATTTCAATTTCATACTCCAGTTTGATCCTCTTCTGTATTCTTCTGGCACCCTTCAACTGTATTACCATAATCTGTTGCATCAGAAATTATAACTGTGAAAATGTAGCATGGTATCTCATGCTATAGAGGAGATAAGAAAATATTGCAATGGAAAATATCCTCTTATTGTTCATGTCCAAGGTAGGATTTGAAATGCAATTTATTCATTAATATTTGCACTGAAGGTATAAATTGGCTAACAATAAAGACATTTGACAGTAATGTTTTCTCTTCTGTTCAGAAACAGGTATTTCCAGTGCTTATTGTAGAATAAAGAACAAAAATAATAATTGAATATTATTCTGTCTACTTTAAAGTATTTGTACATTTCTGTTTTGTTTTGGATTTTCTTTCCCTGTCTAATACAAAAAAAAAAAAAAGAAAAAAAGGAAAAAAAAAAAGTAATGATGATACAAAGATTTAGTTAACAGCAAAATAAGCACATTTTAAGCAAAATCTTCATGATATAAATTACAAAATCTTCATGATGTAAATTACAGAAATATAACATAAAATGTTAACAATTTAGCATTACCTGAGGCATCTTTTAATACATTGTCAAGAGCTCATTAGAAAGCGTAAGTAAAGGTTCTTGTCTTTGCAAATATATACGTTCCTCTTCAAGAACAGATTTATGGCAAAGAAACCCTCAGGACCAGACTGGGGGAAACTTACCTTCTTGAGTTATTTGTTTTCTTTTGTCTTTTCTCAACCACAAGTGTAATAAAGGTAATAATGCAAAAAATAATAATAATAAAAAAAAAATAAAAAATAATAAAAAAAATAAAAAAATAAAAAATAATAAAAATAAAAATAAATAAAAATAAAAATTGTTGCAACTTAGCACTAAGAACTCATTACCATCAGAAACAAAGTAATTGGATTACAATATTATACCACAGGACTGCTCTTCATTCTGGAATATATTATATTTGTAGACATACACCAACAAAATTATTTATATAATACATATGTATGAATGTATGCTTTTTTTTTTTTTTTTTTTTTTTTTTTTTAAGTCCTGCATTTGATTATTATGGAAAAAAATACCCATTTTGACTTTGATATGAAATGAACAACTGGACACTAGTCATTATATTTGATCTTATAAGAGAGCTTTATATATATTTATTTATTTTATTAAACAAAACAAAACAAAAAACACCTTCAAGCCATTATCTTCACATACATTAACACCTACCATTATGTTAAATGTTAAGCTTTTAGACTTGATCCATGTCAAATTCCAACACTCCTTGACCATGTTCTTTTAGATATTCCACATGACATTCTTAAAAAATTCAAATTTTTTAAGATATTTGGTGTTACACAGGCAATATACTGAGATCACTACACAAGCGATATAGCAGTTGCCATTACCATATATTGTTAGATTACAATACAAATGTGATTCTTATTACTGATCTCTGTATGCTCACTGTCACAATGCTGGTTGTCCCCTGTCATCAAGAAGGAATATAAGTGTTGAAGCCTGTTGTTCTCTTCAAAGATTTTTACTGTTACTTACCCAGTTTTAATCCTCTGTTTTAGGCTGAGCCATACCCCCCATATTGGTCTGGCTATCTTAGGGACACATTTGCATACTTGTGATTAACCCAGGGAAAAACATTTACACAGCCAGTTGATATACTCAACTGATCTAGCTAGTTGATTCCCTCAACTGATAAAGCCATTTATCTAAAATGAAGGCTATCCTCTTGTTCCTTTTGCACTAAGTTCAGCTTTCTTTGCAACAGCCAGTCACTTGCTACATTCCTCCCTCAGCTTCATGAGCACCCTTGTCCATTTCCTCTGAGTGTTCAGTCATTGCAGAAATCTGTTGATCAGTCATAGTACAAGAAAAACTTCTAATGTATTGTCTGTAGCTTGTGATGTTACTTTACTGCAATTTGCACCAGTGAAAAAGCTATTAGTCTACTAAGCAAAAGACATATATTATTTTCCCAACTAAATCAGTATTATGGAAAGAAGATTTTAAATATGACAAGAAGAAATGTGTGTAATCTGTTTTGGCTATAAGCTATACAATTTACTGTTTATACACACACAGTCTAGAAACTCTGACAGATATTCTGCAAGCGAATAGATGGACACAATCTTTGCCTGATGATATCCATGCAGGGTCACACCACATCCCTGAAAAGAACTGTGATGTGCACCAGCACTCCTTAGCATGAACATACACTGCAAATGCTTTGACACACAGATCTGGATTGTGTTGCATGCAATCTAGTGTGCTCTATGAGTGAATGTTGCTGTCCTGTTGTGGAGAAGCAGGCTCTGTCAAGCCCTGAGAAGTTCCATGGCTTAAGGATTTCAGCTACATGGTTTCATGTCACCTAACTTTGGACATCTACTCAATCTCCCTTCATAATTAGTTTAAATGAATTAATATAAGTTATCTGACCTATTCTGTGTAAGTCAGTTTTAGGATAAATCCTGCCCTAACCCTTAACTGTGTCCTTTGAGATCTAACAAAAAAGTATCACTATATCACTTCATTATAGTAAAACTATAATTAAGTCAGTTTCTAAGCCTCTACAAATCATTACTTGCGAAAATTCCTTAAATTTTGAAATGTGGGTATACCTTTTATTTGATCTTCCAAAAGCTATTGTGGAATGCAAGTAATCTAGGCAAAGCATCAATCTATTAACTACAGGATACGTGTCACTGATAATACCAGTAGTGTCAATACAGAGTCTGAAACTCCAAAAGGTGGGCAAAAAGACTGCAGCAAAGCATAAAATTATTCAGATGCTCTTATTTCCATAAACTTGTCTTCAAATGCATAGAGTCATTATTGTACAATTTCCTTGAATGATGCTTTAAGTAAGAAATACTTGGAGGTAATATAATACTTTTATCCATGAACCTACACTAAAACAAAGTGGTGTATATTTGTTCCTGAATTTCTCATACTGTATGATGAATAGAGGCAATTATAGGAAAGAACAATATTACTTTTGCAGTTACTATTACTATATTTAAGTACTAAGAATAAAATACCATATTTCACTAGATATTCCAATTCCTGCCAAAATCTGTAACAGAGGAACATTTTATAATCTCTGTATTTTGCACTGACTGTACAACCAGAAATTGGCAGAGTCAACTCATTTATATCTCCTTATTACCAGCTTGCAGAAGGCTTTGGGGCCAGTGATGGATAATTTTATAGCAGATGTTGTTTTATTCACTTCAACTATAATATGTATACTACAGATTAGTTCCATTTCAGTTTATTAAAGTAGCAGAAAGAGATTAGCAACAGGGGAAGAAGACACATAATTTAGTCCTGTTTTGTGGAAAGAACCACATTTATATAGACATGGAGACTAGGCTGAAGCTGGGCTTGTTCAGCCTGGAGAAAAGGAAGCTCAGGGGCGACCTTATCACTCTCTACAGGTACCTTAAAGGAAGCTGTAGTGAGGTGGGGGTTGGTCTGTTCTCCCACGTGCCTGGTGACAGGACGAGGGGGAATGGGCTAAAGTTGCGCCAGGGGAATTTTAGGTTAGATGTTAGGAAGAACTTTTTTACTGAAAGGGTTGTTAGACATTGGAACAGGCTGCCCAGGGAAGTGGTGGAGTCACCATCCCTGGAAGTCTTTAAAAGTCATTTAGATGTAGAGCTTAGGGATATGGCTTAGTGGGGATTGTTTGTGTTAGGTTAGAGGTTGGGCTCGATGATCTTGAGGTCTCTTCCAACCTAGAAATTCTGTGATTCTGTGATTCTGTAACTAGAGTTCTTTTATTTGTAACCTTAGATCTGTTTGTTCATTTTAATTTGTTTACACAGATACAGAATTTACTCAAATATAGGACAATTATTTAAATGGAATTTTTCTATTGCAAATCAAATTTCTATTAAATATATTACACAAGTATTTCTCTCAATGTGTAAAAAGTACCTACATGAAAAAAAGCCTGTCTGAGTTAATGGATTAGATGAGCTAAAACACTGTCAATTACTTTTGACTGGTGTTCCAACAGGGTGAACTGTACTCAAAACAAACAGATTCAACTAAATAGAACCCAGAATATTTTAGAGGTCTGTGAACCTCTGTGCTGTTTTTCAGGGTTGTTGAATTATAATAATATTAAATTCATAATTTACTTCTACATTTAAAATTCAAAATAACCCAGTCATCCATAAACATATTCTTATACACAGAGGTTTCTGGGCTCCAAAATCAATTTATATAGTAGCATAGAAGCACAGAAACAGCCAATAGGATGCAATAGTACTAAGAGCAGTTCGTTGTGGGACTTAATTCTTTAAGTACAAAAAAAAAAAAATTCATTGGTTTTCATTATCACATATTCATTGGTTCTGAACATGAACCTGGATACCTGGATTTTGTGGAATAAACACCTTTGCAGCTCAGGTCAGCAGCCTTCTGCATTGCATTAAGAGTGTTACCAG
This sequence comes from Anas acuta, assembly GCF_963932015.1. NCBI lineage: Eukaryota > Metazoa > Chordata > Aves > Anseriformes > Anatidae > Anas > Anas acuta. Next base: position 36,587,967 of record NC_088979.1, read on the forward strand.
AAGGTGAACAGAGGTGATCCTTCCCACCTACTGTGCCCTGGTGAGACATATTTGGAGTAATGGCTCTATTCCTGGTTTCCCCAGGCATGAAGGAAAACTATCACTTCAAGGAAGATGCAAGTCACCCAAGCAAGTTGACCACCATGGAGAGAGAATATAGTGGATACACAACACATACAAAACTGTGGTTTTACCTTCATGATCAGGGGGAGGACATGAAGAAGAGAGATTTATTTTCATTATAGTAGTGGGTATGTTGCCGTGTTTTGTATTCAGGAAGAGAACAATGTTGATAACACACTGATGTTTGAGCTGTTGCTGAGGAGCGCTTACACAGTCAAAGACTTTTCAGATTCTTGTGCTGCTCTGCCAGTGAGGAGGCTGGGGGTGCACAGGAAGCTGGGAGGGGACAGAACCCAGACAGCTGACCCAAACTGACCAAAGGGCTATTCCATTACGCATGGTATCATGCTTAACAACTAACAGAGTACAGATGACACTTATTGCCAGCTGGTGGAGACATAGCTTTTATTTCATTGATCACATCCAGTGGGATCTGGTGATACCCATCTTGCCATTTTAGTCCTAAAAAATCTCCTGTTCAGATCCCTTGACCTTACTTTGTTTTTTAGCAAAACCACCTTTCAGAAGAATTTGAACTATTCTCTTCCTTTTCTCAAATACTTCTGCTGTTGCCCCTCAATTTGCTTTCACTTGGACAGGTGCCTAGTATCCATCTGCCCCAGGTGTGGAAACAGCCCTACTATCTACCATGGACAGATGTGAACTGCACTGGAACAGGGTGAAGCTCCTGATCACCTGTGATATATTGGTGACGTAATTCTGTGCAACAGAGAAGCAGAAAAGTCCTTGACTCAGTGTAAGAACTGTTCAGCAACAGCTAAATCATCTGTGTATCAGCATTATTTTAATCCAGAATCCAAAACACAACACCATATCGGCTACTATGAAGAAAATATTGACTTCCTCAAGCAAGTCCAGCAAAGGGCCATTGAGATGAATAGATTTTCTGTCTTACAAGGAGAAGCTGGGAGAGCTGGGACTGTTCACCCTGGAGAAGAGAAGGTCCATGGGGAATGTTATCAATCTTTATAGATACATGACAGGAGGTAGTGAAGAAGATGGAGCCAGACACTTCCCAGTGATGCCCAAGGAAAGGACAAGAGGCAATGGGCCCAATCTGAAAAACAGGAAATTCCATTTAATCATAATAATAAACTTTTTTTACTCTGAGTCTGGTTAAACAGGTGTCTCAATCTTTAGAGATGTTGTAAATCTGACTGGACATGGTCCTGCATGGCCTGCTTTACTTGACCCTGCTTTGAGAAGGCAGTTGGACTGGCTTATTTCCAAAGACCCTTTCCAAATGCAAACATTATGAGTGATCCTGTGACTAGTGTGTTGATTTAACAGTACCAATCTAAGAGGGGTGAAACCTACATGGCATGAGGTCCTATCTGCAGCATCTATTTGTGGTACTCTTGTTTGATCTTAGGACATTTTCAGTTGTCATCCTTTGTACTACCATGTAGAATTTAAGAGTCTAAGAGATCAGTGTGGTTTTTCCTCAGCTGAGCAGCTGAGCTCCTCCACAACCGCTCTCTCGCTCCCTTTCCTCAAAAGGGAAAGGGGGAAAAAATACAATGAAAAAGGCTCAAGGGTTGAGACAAAACCAGGGAGATCAGAAATTATCATCACTGGCAAAACAGACTCAGCATAGGGAGATTTATGTAACTGATTACCTATTACTAACAAACTAGAGAGGTGAGAAACTCAAAACAAACTAAAAACACCTTCCGCCCCCATCCACCCAATTCTACCTTGTCCCCGAGTAGCACAGAGAAATGAGGAATGGGGCTGCGGTCAGTCCTTAATGCTTTGTCTCTGATGCTCCTTCACGGTAACTTTCTGCCCCTTCTCCACATGGGGTCCCTCCCACAGGGTGTCATCCTTCCCGAACTGATCATTCAGTCAGCAAATCTTCAAGAACTGCTTCATCTGCCTAGAGCAAAATGTTACAATACAGGCCTCCCACGGGCAGCAGCTCCCCCTAGACCCCTGCTCCTTGTGGGCTCCTCTCCAAGGGCTGCAGCTCTGGCCCAGGACCTGCTCCACCGGGGGCTCCTCCATGGGCTGCAGCGTGGAGATCTGCTCCATTTGGGACCCATGGGCTTCAGGGGGACAGCCTGCTCCACCTGGGGCCTCTCCAGGCAAGCTGCTGTTTGCCTGGAGCACCTCCTGCCCTCCTTCTGCACAGATCTTGGTGTCTGCAGGGCTATTCCTCACTCCTTGCTCTCTCAGCTGCTGTTGCGCTGCTGTTTCCTTTCTTAAGTCTGCTCTCACAGAGGCACAAAAAACATCTCTTACTGGCTCAGCTCTGGGCAGCAGTGGGTCCCTTTGGAGACAACTGAAACATACCTGTATCTAACATGGGGCAGCTTCTGGACTCTTCTCACAGAGAACACCTTGCAGCCCCCCCACTACTGCAACCTTACCACATAAAATCCAATACATTGATCTAACAGAGAAATGGGAATTAGGTACCTTACTCTTCTGACGGTCAAATGAAGTCAGACTCCATACAGAGCCTTTTGTCCTTAAGAATTAATTAAATGAATAATTCAATGTGTCCTAGTTATCTTCTTAAAAGTAAAAGCAAAGACAGTATATAAAGATAAAATAATCTTTTGAATGTGTTTGTTCTCGTAGTGTTCTATATTTTGAGAGATTGCACCAAGTGCCAATTTCTGTTCTCATATATGTACATACTTAAGCAGATTTGGGGCACTTGGACCTCAATATTCAATACCCCTTCAGAAAAATCAAGTTAATGCCATGGGAAATTTCTAGTGAGAAAGTTCTGTAGTTGCCCTCATATTATTCAGCATTTAGCTGAATATAACATTTAGCTGAATTTACCTCATTTTAACAGATTGTATCTGGAGATTGGAAATCAAGCATGTACTGCTACTTCATTCATATCGGTTAGCAGTTGTTTACACACAGCCTGAACTACACACTTGACAGAAGTCAAGTGTTTTTTTTTTTTTTTTTTTTCCTTGTGAAAATATTTCTGTATCTGAAATCCATTACTTTGTGGTAAAACAAACAAACAAACAAACAAACAAGCAAGCAAACACAAAACCATAGTCATAGTAAATGTTTTATTCTGCAAAACTCATGCAATAATTATCATAAACGAAATGAAACTTTACACTATTTTCTGATTTTGTTATTAAATAAATTACAGCGGTATCATTTTGGGGGACTGTGTCTTTTTTACACCCCCTTTGTGAAAATAGTTGGCTAGAATCTCAGGAACAAGACACGCTGCAATGCTTAGAAAACAGTTGTGGATTTATAGAAGGGAAGTGCTTCAGAGGAAGGTAATCTCTCTTTTTTGCTGTCAGGTGCAAAGTTCTCTTTGCAGCCAGTGAAGTAGCCATGAACACACAGTTAGCCTTTGCTATGCCTACCACCTCTGTGGTCAAACAGGCCTGTGTCACAGGACTTCACAGCACAACTTGGTCAAACCTTCCTAAAGCACCAATTTATTTATTTATTTATTTTGAAATAATCATTGTGCAGTAAAAGAGATTCACATTCTCTTCTGTAAAGTGGCATTTAAACATAACATACAAGAGTCTTCAAACATTTTTGCTACCTTTATTCTTAAACAGACTTATTTTTTCCTGTCTTTTCTGAATGTTATTCAAAAAGTATATTTATTTTATTTTATTTTATTTTATTTTATTTTATTTTATTTTATTTTATTTTATTTTATTTTATTTTATTTTATTTTTGCCCTGTACCATATAAGAAAAAAAAAGTTTTGTTTTAGAGTGCTAGCCCTACTGTAATTGTTCTCTTCTTGTAATTCCACTTGGAAGACATACACATTCCTACTCCAGCATGCCTCAACAGCATTTCTATTCTTGTATTTTTACTTGGTGTAATCAGTTATACTTGTCAGTTTACCCACTCTTGTTTCTTAACTGTATCTATGATAAATTGCACTATAAATCAGTATCACAAGCCATTTAGTGAACTTAGATAACATTAGATCATATTTTTGTTTACTCTGTGTGTGGGGGGGGGGGGGGGAGGGGGGAGAGGGCTAATATTATCATTAAAAGTTTCAAAATATGATTTGAGATGGGTTTAAAACAATAGAGTTGGCTCTCTCATTATTTTAGTTTGTTGATTTAAAACAAACAAACAAACAAATAAACAACAACAACAACAACAACAAAACCAACTTGTATTTTCATACCTGATCCCTAAAGAGCACTGTTCAGAATCATTAGTAGCAAATATGTGTTTACAGCTAATTTTAATCAATTGCTAATTAACTCCACAAGGCAGAAATGGATTTCTGTTTAGCACTGAGTTTGCACTTTATTCTTGACACTTGCAGGTGTGAGGTTCAAACTACAACATTAACATCTGCTCTGTAACATCCTGATCTAAACCCCATTGAAATTAACATAAATTTAGTGGGAAATTTTGATGGGAACATCTTCACAACAGTCCTAAAATGTTAGAAACTTTTACGCTAGTAAGTACTTCCAGAAATCAGATGTGACCCCACCCTCAAACTAGGGCCACATGTGAAGTCAGATCAGGTTTCCATGATCATTTCCATGGATCATTTCCATGATCCATTCAGTTACATCTGAATATCCATTCAGTCTCATTGGTGAACCTCTTCCCGTGCTTTGCTACCTTCATTTCTTTCTTTCTTTTTATTTGGTCTGAGCATCCCTTGTTTCAGGTTATGTCCAATGTCTCTACTTTGGTTGCATAATACAACACAACAATACATATTGCATAATAGCTAGTAAAATAAATTAAATTAAATTAAATTAAATTAAAGAGGTCTAGCTCCATATTCTCTAAAACTAGATAATTAAGAGACCTGTTAGATTCTGCCTTTGCCTATTTTTCTTCAGGATGAATAAACTCAGGTGTCCCAACCTCTCCTTGTATGTTGCACAATGTACTGTAAACACATATATATATATCTCGTATATCACAGCTTTTTTTCTTGTTGTAACACTTAAAAAAAAAATGACAAACACAAAGCACTCCACTGTTATTATTACTTAACTTAAATGTATTTTTATGCATGCAGCATAATGGTTTCTGGTATAAGTTTGTCTCGTGTTCTACCTTGCTATCAGTTTTCATGCAAAGCCCTCATTAATTTCAGCAGGAGTTCTGCAAATGAATCTTTTCAAAGGTCAATTTAAATGGTCAAGTTTATTCAGGTTATACTTTACTTTTTTTTTTTTTTTTTTTTTTTTCTCCAGAATGAATGAGATTTAAGACATATATAATAAAGTAAATACAAACTGTTTTGTTTTATTTTTTATTTGTTTTCTTTTAGTGTCAGTATTTCTTGTTCTGCATTGTTTTGTTGTATTTAATTTTAGATGAAAAACAGAAATGATTGTTTGGATTCACGTTGACCAAAAAAAAAAAAAAGTATTTTATAGAATGCATTTAGCAAGTACAGATAACATACATAAATCCGTTTTTACAAGTAAAGGACTTACAGTGTGTTAAGTATGTACAGTCTGAAAAGGTGTATGATTTGACTAGATATATACTTATGAAAGAAATACCACAGTATTAGACTGTTTATCTGCACAATATTTAAACTATAAATTGCATAGAAAAGTAGTTTTATTTAAGACAGTGTAAGGACCAATATATCAAATCTGATTTTTTTTACCTATTACACAGAAATAAGATTTCAATACATCTTGTGAAGGAAAATTTTTGTACACAGAGATGCACAAAATGAACTTGTGAAACATAAATTTTGGGCTTACTGACTTGGATTTAGGAATTGCAAAACTTTAAATATAGAAATTACAGTATAAGTGTCAAATGAAAAATCATTTCTGGGATTTCAGGATAGATTAGCAAAATGGAGGGAGGGGAGAATATTTAATTTGCTTAAAAAAATATATTGCAAAAGATTCAATTTCTAGCCTTTTTATTTCTTCTTTTTAGGCTCTAGATGGCAGTCTTGTACCGTTCATAAATTGCATATATTGGATATATATCCAATTATCCAATTATATATATTGGATATATATTGGACACATTTACATTTATAACCACATATGCACATGGGGAAAAAAAAATAGAAAAGTGAGGAGGTGGATTAGATAGTGTTTTTCATTTTATTTTTCACATCAAGAGATGATAATTGTGTAAAGTATGGAGTTTCTCTAAATCTGACTTAAATCTTTATATGCTTCTGCATTTTGTATATTTGTGGAAACTAATTTCCTGTCACAGTGACAATAACACAAATAATTTTCTCTAAAATACTGCTGAAATATCTAAGAGAAAATAAGTGCCTCTGCACCTGATGGGATACTGTCATGCTTCACTAGGTTAAGTGAATGTAGACTTTCAGAATTGGACATCATACTTATGAGTAATAGGAAACTTTTCCTTAATGAGCATTTCTGAAATTGTAGTTGCAGAAAATCATATACTTAGGAACATAAAAACCTTAAACATCAGGCAAATTTTATTTGAATTGCTGTGGAACACTTGGTTTTAATCTGTGAAACAAAGAAAAAAATAAATTAAAAGGAAAAACAAAATATAATTAAAAACAAACAAACAAAAAAAAAACAACACAACAACTACAAACCAACAACCACCACATAACAAAAAATCAACCAACCAAAAAACATCTAAAAAGCCTTCTGACAGCAATATCAGGAAATCTTAATTAAAGGAAAATATAAATATATATTTCTCATCTTAATGCACAACCATAAAACACCTTCACATATCTTTTGGTAAATAGTTATGCAATGGCTGATATTCTGCTTGTGTCTTAACAGCATGGTAAAATAAACGCGGCCTGTGGAAAATTGGGGAAAAAAATAAACAAAACAAATAAACAAACAAAAATACGCCTCTAACCTTTCTTGTGACTGCTGTGTATGTGTCAGGTCCTGCTTTATGGACACTTCCATCTGCCTTTGGAAGCTTTTTAAATAACAGTACTGTACAGGGCTATACTGTAAGAATTATAAACAGATACTCCTCCACAGTATGGTTCTGGATTATTGCTTTTAAACCTTTCTGTTTTGAAGAGTTTCTTTAGAGTTACTTTAGAGTTTCTTCTTTGTTTATATGGTTTTTGCTTGTTTTTGTTTCGTTTTTACATTAAAGTGTTTCTGTTTGATGCTCTGACAAACTATTCCTCATTTGACGAACATGTCCACATTCTGTTCTTTGCTGTGTTGTGTTCATATCTGTTGCTGTGTTGTGTTCATATCTGTGTTGTGTTAAATTTCACTTCCAAGGTATAAGGGTGGTGGTAACAGGAGAATAAAAACTATCAGCAAAACATAAATACTCCTGATATTCAGCCTCTTTTTCTCAGTCTTCTTCTTGAAGACAGCAAATCTTATTTCTACTTGTTCATGAAGTTGCCATGGTAATCTATATTGACCAATATAAAGAACTTGTTAAAGAATTTATCAAATAAACATATGTTGATAGACCAACTTCACCTTTTGTTCCAGCCCTTTATCCTCAGTCTTAATTATAAAATCACTGGCATTGGACTAAACATTGTGTTCCATTACAGAATCCTCTATAGATTTTCTTCCTCTTCTTAAACATCAATTTTAATCAAATTATGTCATCATTTGGTTTGATCCTTACTTGTTGCTCACTGTCATTTGTGTAGTTAATGCTTGCAACACACATTACACAAAAAGAACTTACAAATGAGGATGCCTGGATTCAAAGGCTATCTGTTTCTGTACTGTGTCAAGGTTTGGGCAGCAGAACTTAGTTCTGTTTTCTGTGAGCTCTAGGGACATAAATTCCATCCCTTTGTGACTTAAGTCCTGTAGAATGTGGTAAGAAATATGTGGTAATGTATCTTGATATTTGAAGTACTGTGTACCTTCATTCCATATTTCAGCATGATGGTTTGGCTTGACTATGTTTTAAATCTGGACTAGCATAAATAGTAAAGCACAGGAAAACAATACTGTAATATTATGAATGTACTAGTATTTATGCATGAAAAATGAACTATGTGTTGAATCTTAATCCACAGTTTGAAGGAGAACAATTTTGCACTTCATGTAACAACAACAACAAAAAACTATTCTTAGATTAGAGCAAATATGAAAACAAAAACAAAAAGAGGAAAAAAAAATAAGAGGAACTACTTGAACTACATGTACTTCAAGGAAAAGAAGAAAATGACAGTCTGTAGTCTTAATCACTGTAATTAACTACTGAGTTGTAAGGTTTGAACAAACCATCTATCTCAAAATATATTTATTAATCTCAATTCACTCATCATTACATATAATCCATATTCTATATCCACCATTTTTTCCACATTACATATAAACAATCAAAGTAGTATGAAATAAATACAGACTTCATCTAAAAATTCCTTTTCACTAAGGAAACAAAATCTTAGATCTTAAACAATACTTTTCTTTTTTTTTTTTTTAAATGTAATTATAATGTCCTGCTCTACTCTGCACTGGTGTGGCCTCACCTTGAGTACTGTGTGCAGCTCAGTTCTGGGTACCACAGTACAAGAAGGATGTTAAACTTTTAAAGAGTGTCCAGAGGAGGGCAACGAAGATGGTGAAGGGCTTAGAGGGGAAGATGTATGAGGAACAGCCTCGTATGAACAGTCACTGAGCCTGTTCAGCCTGGAGAAGAGGAGACTGAGGGGGGACCTCATCACAGTCTAAAATTTCCTTGCGAGGAGGAGTGGAGAGGCAGGTGACCTATTCTCCGTAATCACCAGTGATAGGATCTGCGGAAACCTTATTAAGCTGAGGCAGGTATAGTTTAGCCTGGACATCACGAAGAGGTTCTTCACCGAGAGAGTTGTTGCACACTGGATCAGGCTCCCCAGTGAAGTAGTCACTGCACCAAGCCTGTCAGAGATTAGGAAGCGATTGGATTGTGCACTTAGTCACATGGTCTAAACTTTTGGGTAGAACTGTGTGGTGCTAGGAGTTGGACTTGATGATTCTTATGGGTCCCTTCCAACTCGGGATATTCTACATATATGATTATATGATTTTATATAAAGGAGAAAAGTCTTAGGCAAACTGAATGTGAGGAAGATCCAAGACTTTATATTGAATTCAGTCTAAAATATGCAGTGTGTATTGTTATATTTCATGTCTCAGAGTACATTAAGTTTCTTCTTTTTGTATCCTTTCCATGAGAAATTATATGCAATTACAAATGCTAAAACAGAGAACTGATCTCACTTGCTCATTGAAGCAATAGCATATTGTAATTCTTGTTACAGCAGAGTCAATATTTGTGCATAGGCACTCTGTGTATATGCTTCTGCACTTCAAAAGGTATATTTTTTGTTAAATTTGGTAAATTCTATGTCATCTGTGCAATCCTGTCTATATTAAAAAAAAAAAAAAGTTGTTATTTTTTTCTTTCCACAGGACTTTTAATCATAATGTTCTTATTTTTTATTTAATATTAGTAAACAAGGAACACTTAATGATTATTTTTAATTTTACATATTTATAGATTTAATAAATAAGTTAATAACCTAGAATAAGATATAATACAAAATGCCACTGTATGGGCATTTGTTGCCATAGTATCTTGGATGTATTTTTAATGAGTTTAAAGTGCTAGGCCACATTTAAGTCATTCTGCTGTATCTTGAATTTCCTCCCAGAAAAGACAAGTTTCTCATCTCTTTCAACTCCATAAACCTTCTACTTATACCCACTGTTGGTTCTAGATCTTCATTTGGCAACGTATTACACATACATATACATTACATTGCTGTCTGAAGCAATGGAGCAATCTGAATTTTGTGTATAGCTACTATATTCAGCAGACTGAATTCACCTGAGCTGAATTTGACCTGAAAGCTTTCCTTTTCATCAGTGCCACAGATTTAGAGCAGTGCCACTGCTCATTGAAAGATAGCTACTAAATCAAATGCACTCTGTATCAACTTGTGAAGAAACTGTCTTATAAATTGGAAGGTGCTGGGTTAAACAAAACAAAAAAAAATACATAGATACATAAATATGTTTAATAAAATTCTCAGTAGCTAGAAATTAAGATGGACTACTAAATCTCCTGATTTTTAATGGGAAAACCTTGGGGCCTAGTCCATTTCCTTCATGAAAGGAGGACATATGTTCATCACGGGCCGTACAAGACAGTAGCTGAAAGCTGGTATAGACAAATTCAGGTTTAGCAAGAGGTACGTTTTTTTCAGGAGTGATAGCAATTAATCCTTCCTTGTTTGGCCTTAAAAAAATATATAAAACGTCAGTGTTATGCCAATGATTTCAACACTTTGTTCGACTTTTAATAAAAGAGAATACATGAAGCCTTTTTGCCACATCTAGCAGGTAGAAGTAATTTCTGACCAAGGAAATTAAGAAATCTTTGGGCCTAAAGTAATTTACTAGTACCATTTTGCGTAAGTTAAGACTGGTTTAAAGAAGGTATGTTTTTTTGCTGGGTGAGAATAAAGTAGTCAAATAATGAAAATGAGTAGCCAAATAGAGAAAATACAGTTGGTAGATAAGAGTTACACTTACAGAAAATTATTCCATTAAAACTTGTTTTTGATTTTTAATGAAATAGGATAATATTTCCCATCTTCTGTAACACCATCAACACTGAGAAACACAGCGTATGCCATAGAGCAGGAAGAGACAACATGTTTATCATTCTTTGCTGTGCACTCTTATTGAAGGTTCACTGGGTCTAAAAGAACATCTCAATTTATCATAATGTACACAATCTGAATCTCTGCAGAATCCTCGATGTGTAGGTTTGCTTGTTTTCCAGGGGTTCTATTTTTTTTCTCATTTAGACTGAATGTGCTGCAAATTAAAGTCTATTGTCATATTTTGTATATTGTATATGATTGTCCACAAGTGTAATAAACATATAGACACATTATAAGAGTTGTATACTCTTAAAAAAATGACAGAATAGATCATGCAAAGACATTCCAAAATAGGAGAATCACTTGTACTGCGTGATCTATGAGGTGTTTTACATTGCCTAAACCGTGATTCATCTTGAACCACAAATTTATCACATATCATTTCTCTCATTAAGATGAAATATTGTATTGTACCAAAATTAAGATTGACTGTGACCTTTATTTATTTATTTATTTAAATTGGTAGAGGTTTATATAGCATATGAAAGGAAAAAGAAATCTTCAAAAATAATTTGAAATCTTACTTATTCATATTTTAGTTTCTGTCTAACATTACAGAATCATTCTTCTTTTTCTTTTTTTTTCCTGATTTCTTTTTTCCTTTTTAGAAGTTTTTTTTTTTTTTTTTTTGTTGTTGTTGTTGTTATATCCTCATTGACATCTGAGTATCCTGGATATTTTAAGAAAGTATGGCCCATGGGAATTCTGAGTAACAATATTCTGAGGGGACAAAACCAAACAATCAATAACAAAACACCACCATGAAACAATACAAAAATGCTGAAAAATATTAATGTCTGTACTGGAAACACACAGACATATATTGGAATTGACACAGAATCACAAGACAACATCCAGAACTATTTCCTGTGGAGAGTACTTTGCTGTCCAGAAAGTTATGTCACCATTTAGTGGGATTTTAGCGGGAGTATTTTATGGTACTTCATGCTGTCTCATGGCAACTATTACATTTATGTTTCTGTTCTAAAGGCCAAAAATATTTTTCTTAATTAACATGGAGGAAAATGGCCTTTCTTACAAAGGCGGTGAGGTCATACATGTAGGTTTACAATGAAATAGAAATGCTCTCCTTTTCCATAAAAAAAAATTAGGTGTAAATTTATTAATTGTCCAATAATAATAGCAAAATAATTAACTACTTTATGTTTCTATGTTGCTGCTACTGTTTGAAGCTGTGAAAATACTTGTGCAACCCATACCTTTCTGAGATGAAATAATATTATCATGAAACTAATGTTTCAGTTGTGAGATGGCAACCTCCCCCAGGCCCCATTGAATTATATTGAGAATAAAATGTTTGTATGTGTTTGTTTTTAGTACATCTTGTAGCTTATAACAATCTACCATAATATTAATATATTCAGCGCTGACCTCTGCTCAAAATGAAGCGTGTTGAACCTATAATTAGGGGAAGTTCGAGTGACTTGCACGACAGAAATTCTGTATTTAAATATCTATACCTCTGTGAAGGACAAAAATACCTATGAACTATTGTAATCTCTTTAACTTTATTCTTTTTAAGGATCTGTTTTCAAGTATCTTGTTAAAATATGAGCCAGAAGAATTGCAACTACATCTTGAACTGGTTGAATAACAGTTTTGTCTTTTTTAATCAAACAGAAATAACACTTAAATTTCAATCAGAAAATTTATTAATACTGAGGTATTTACCATGTAGCCATTACTACAGCTGAAAATGTAAGCTGTTGTTAGAACTCAATACTAATGAGCAGCTGACTACTTAAAATTCCACTTACCTATAAAGATTTGATATTCTCTAAAAAACAAGGAATGACTTTTATATCATTAACATACTAGGTATAACCAAAATTAAAAATAATGGAAAGTAAAGGCCAAGAACAAATGTTAGGAATAAAGGCTCTTTAGTAACACAGTCCCCATGATTAGTTCTCTACAGCTTTAGGTATCCTAAGTTATAATTGGCAACTTTAAGGACATGTCATTATTGAGAAAAGATGAACAAAGTAGGACATAGGTTCTTCTTCCAAAGTGGGCCATTCTAATAGTTAGGGAAGTTAAGAGAGTTTAAGAAGTCTCAGGTGTTGATAGTATTAGCGAAAATGAGATTGATCAATAAACTATTGGAATCCTTGAAATATTTATCTTCTGATTTTGATGAGAGCATTATAAGAGTTTTTGACAAATATCTTGCTCATCATACATTTAAGAACATATAATCTGTACCAGTACAATCTTAGTTTCATTCAACAATTACTTGTCAGAAAATGTGGTAGAGGAAAGACAGTTCAATGCATTAGCCAGGATTTAAGAAAAAAAAAAGTGTTAATTTCCTTATCCTGCCACAAAATCTGTTCAAGTTTTAGTCTCTGTGGCAGCTGCAGATCAGTAACACTGATCAGCAACACTGGTTGCTTCTGAGCCCAGCTGTATCCCATCCCCAAGTAAGTTGCTGTGCAGCCTGCACAGCCCTTGTTTTATGGAGGAAGGAAGCACTTCTAGGTTAAAAGAGCATGGGGCTGGTGTGCCCCAGCCTCCATCTAGGCCAGCAAGACCCAGCATTTTGGGAAACACTGTGACATATTCTCAATTGTCCAACTAGAATCATCATTATTCCTGTAATATTCTATAAATAGAATAAATAATGTTGCTTAGTACTTCATACAAATATTGTAGGCAGAATTACATCAAGATCTTATGCAACTGTTACAGTATAAAAATTGTGCAAGTAGTAACGGATGCAAGTTCACTGTATGGAGCTTGTTGCCTAGTATTAGTACTGTGGCAATAAGGCTTCTGGTAAAGACCTAGCTTAAGTGTACATACAACAAGATTATCTACAAAAAGCGGTCTGTCGATCCATAGATAATGTTTCTTACATTCTTAACTAGTAAGTTAGGATACTTACTAGTATGGATATATAACAGCTACTAGTATCAACAGTATTATACATCAGATAAAATATCTGCATAACACTAAGATTATTTCTTGTTTATTATTACTTGTTTCTTCTTCTAGGTATCTATACATAAATCCTAGCAATGCTGAGCTGCTCAGCATGAAAGGCTAGTCATGATTCATAAGTTTAACTCAGCTAACATAGTAAAAATGGTCACACCACATTAAATTGTGCATAGAGAACTGTACAAAATACTCACATGGGCTGTGGGAGGTCCAAATTCAAAATCTACGGCTCCAAGGCAGAAGACTAATAGAAGTTTTTGTATTATTGCATTTGGGAATACCTGTAATTTAATATAAAAACAGACATACAAAAAATCTCAACAGAAAATAGAATTCAATTTCAACTTCCTACAAAATATCTGAGTTCCCTCAGTTTTGAGTGATACTTAGATTCATAGTTCAAATAGCACAGAATACTGCTGTGATGATTAACATTTCCTCGGGAACAGGAAGTCCCATCTTCTTTCTCTGGACACCTGAACAAGCATTAACAAGGCATCTTCTCAGCTGCTAACTGAATGCTGGAAGAAGGCCTAGAAGCTTAAATCCAAGATAAAGTTTGCAGTTCTGAATTTCAGATTGAAGGAGATTCTTAAACTTTTGGGTGGATGATCTGCAGTTCCCCCCCCCCCTCTTTTTTTTCCTTTAGACAATTGCCCACTTGGAAGGCTCAGGTTTGAAATGTTTTTCCTAAGTCTATAAATAGTCAACAATAGTCTAATATCAATAGTTTAAAATGATAGGCATGGCTGCAGGTTTGAGGAATGAAATGGAGCTTTCTCCATCTTTTTAGTTTGTCTGGGGCTCACTGCTGGTGAGCCATCAGTATAATTTCCCAGCACACTTAATACTCCTGATCTAATCTGACCTCTCCCACAAATTGCACAAAACAAAACAAACAAACAAAACAAAAACAAACAAACAAAAAATAGGCTGCCTAGTTTCTGTGATACAGTATAGAGCATTTCACCTGAATTCTGTTTGTAAAAGAAAACCCAAGTGACTTATCAGGATGCACATAGAAATACTTTAGTTAGACATTTGCTTGAGCCATTTTACAAGTAGAATCTCCCTAATGCATGGAGACAGAGATACACAGCTCCAGAGCGTAATTTGGCCTAATAAATTCCCAACTCAGCTTGCAAAGGTCTGAAATCACCTTCCTCTGACCATTAGAGGAGTCCTAAAGAGAGTAACCAAGGCATTTAAATTAAATATCTAAAATTAGATGGTTGAAAACTAATCTAAAATTTGAGTAAATCTGGGAGTCAAAAGCCAGATTTCCTGTTCAAATCTTTAATCACAACACCTTTCTAAAATAGGAACAGCCTTTTTGTTTAGACGGCATTATTTACATCGCAGAAAAATCTATAGCACGTGTGTTGTGATAAACATGAAAGCCGGTAGTATTAATTTAGCAAATAAAGCTGATTATTTTGCAGGAGAAAAATAGACTTGAAAAGTGTACTCTTCATTATAAAATTATTTTACTCATAAATTCTGTCCATCTTAAAGCAATCAGATTTACTTTATTGAACTTCCCAAATAAAGATCCTTTTTTGTTTTCCTTTTTTCTTTTTCCTTTTCGTGGTGGTTCCGCTCAAGTGGGCAGCCAAGCTCCACCACAGCCGCTCTCTCACTCCCCCTGCTCAAAGAGGAACAGGGAGAAAATACGATGAAAAGGGCTCAAAGATTGAGATAAGGACAAGAAGATCACGCAGTAATTATTGTAATGGGCAAAACAGACTCGGCATAGGGAGATAGTAAGATTTATTGCTTATTACTAACAAGCTAGAGAAGTGAGAAACAAAGGAAAGAAACCAAAAGCACCTTCCCCCCCATCCACCATATTCCACCTCCTCCCCCCGAGCAGTGCAGGGGAACAGGGGAATGGGGGTTATGGTCAGTCTACAGTACTTCTTCTCTGCTGCTCCTTCTCGGTCACTCTCGTCCCCTGTGCTGTGGGGTCCCTCCCACGGGATACAGTCCTTCATGAACTGATCCGGTGTGGGCTTCCCACAGGCAGCAGCTCTTCCAGAACTGTTCCAGATATGGGTCCGTACCACAGGGTCCATCCCTCAGGAGAAAACTGCTCCTACCTGGGTCCCCTACAGGCAGCAGCTCCTGCCAGGTCACCTGCTCCTGCGTGGTCTCCTCTCCATGGGCTACAGGTCCGGCCCGGAATCTGCTCTGGCAGGGGTCTTCCACAGGCGGCAGCCTCCATCGGTGCAGGGCCACCTGCTCCACCATGGTCTCCTCCATGGGCTGCAGCATGGAACCCTGCTTGACTGTGGTACTCCATGGGCTGCAGGGGACAGCCTGCATGGTCCTTACCACAGGCCGCAGGGGATTTCTGCTCTGGCGCCTGGAGCACCTCTCCCCTTCCTTCTTGACTGACCTTAGCACCTGCAAGGCTTTTCCTCACTCCTGTCACTCTCCCAGCTGCTGTGTGGTGCAACATTTTTTTCCCTGTCTTAAATATGCTCTCACAGAGGCAAAAAACAACATCACTTATTGGCTCAGCTCTGGAAAACAATGGGGCCCTTCCCAAACATGGGGCAGCTTCTAGATCCTTCTCACAAAAAACACTGCTATGGCCCCCTGCTACCAAAACCTTGCTACGTAACCTACACTTCACTTTTTTTTTCTCTTTTCAATTTTTCAATTTTTCTCTTTTTTTTTTTTCTTTATTCCTTTTTCTCTTCTCTCTTTTTTTTTCTTTCTTTTTTTTTTTTTTTTCTTTTTTTTTTTTTCCCTGTAGTGATTGAAATTATTTCTGCTGGATATTTTTTGCTGCATTTACTTTCCCCACAACTACTGGGCTGATGACAACTAACTTGTCACACTGCCAAATGATTCTAATCAACTGATAATTGAGGCTTTATGCTAGTTAGCCTTTGCATTTTTTTTTTATATATATTTTTTTTTTAGCTAGAATGCTGTAATTGCAGACAGATTCATAAATCAGTATTACATACTAATTACCAATATCATAAAATAATAGGTAGAATATGGTCCTGAATATACAGATTGTTACCCATACACAGAAGTTATAAATAAATTGCTCTGTTCTTTCCCTTGTTACATTTTTTGAGAAAATATGTATGTGCTGTTCAGTCACATCAGCATTATTAAGACATTCAACCCACTTGTGTCATTTTTCGATTTTTTTTTTTTTTTTTTTGCTTCAGGTTTTGGTGTGTTTTCAAAATATTAAAAGGTCTCAGAAATCTCAACAGTACTGTGAAAAGGTATGAAAGTTCAGATTATTTGTTTCTGGTTTCTCACAGAAGATAATAACTGGCACCTAATCTTGATTGCAATCACATTTTAATGACATGCCTTATCTTTCCTAATCTTCTGGTTTATGCTTCTCTAACCTTCTAGTAAATTTAAAAAGAGAGAGAAGGAAAGAGTAAGTTTGGATATGTGGTAATTGACAAAAGGGAGAGTCAATTATCTCAGATTATTAACACAGACATGCTACATCTGGTAGTGACTGAGTCTGTTTGTACAGAAATATCTATCAAAGAAATAATTAAAATCAAGTATTGGCAGATGTGTATCTTTCCTCCTATGATTACTTTCTTCTCATGTGCAGTATTTGATAAAGTCATTTAGTTTAATTCCTGTGTGGGTTTTGCTTTTTTGAATGTTTTTTCCTGTTTTTGTTGTTGTTGTTCTTGTTTTAAATAATATCTTGGACATGAGCAGGTTGTATGCACAATACCTGGAAAACTTTATAGGAAAATTAGACATCTGTATATGCTTATATAGACATTCCCACTTGCATTGTCTTAATCTCTGCTAATACTATAAAAAAAAAAAAAATAATAAATAAATAGAAACAATCTGTATTCTTACTGTGAATTTACAGACCTGAAGGAAAACCTTCTGGGACTGTCTGCAGATGGCTTCATCTCAGAAGAATGTGTCTCCTAACAGTTGCTTGTTCTGTATGCATGATCAAACAACAGTCAATGGTTTCATGTGCTTCATTAGCTGTTGTGACAGGAAGAAGTATGATTCTCCCAAAATACCTGCCCAAAATTCCAACCTCAGGCCAACAATGAATGGAAGAAACACTGAGAAACTGGAAATTATTTTTATTTATTTATTTATTTATTTATTTACTGGTTTAAAATCAAGCAGACCAATAAACAGCCAAAAATCAACAAGTTAACAAAAATTGTTGTTACATTCTTAACAAAATATCGAATCACATTACTCTAAACCTCAACTTTTGATATATACACTTTTTCCTTCTTCTATTAAGTGAACAGAGGGAATTAGCTATACAAGTTCTAAAAGTATATAGTAACTTATTAAGTAACTTTCAAGTAGTTCTGGTAATGAAGATTCTCAAATGCTGCAATATAACTCATGCTAATTCAGTATACATGTAGATGAGTATACATATAACTCAGGAAACATGTAGATCAGGATTTCCTTAAATACTTTGTTTAATGTTTTATGTTTACACTGTGGGGCAATAGCAGCAAGAGTAAGACTAAAACTTCTTGGTTTTCTGTTGGGGCACTGAGTTCTATGGATGTTAAAATGGGAATCAGAAAATATATTTAAGGTGCATAATTTTTGTGCTGAATTGTTCATATGATTGTAGTCAAGTTACTCTCTCTCCTCACAGCTTTGTTGCCATTTTTACCATTTCCCAGTTTTCACTATACCTGTTAAGATTCATTAAAATCTAAAAAGACATGTTCAAAGCGTGTGAGCTGCGGTGTACCTTGAAGAGTCCTCTATGTTGGCAGTTAAGAAGAACTTTTTCATTCAGATGTGACAGTTATGCTAAATTCTGCCCATGTGCAGTAAGTCCGTACCCCTAAAGTAATAATATTTACCAGTTGAAATACTTCTTTCTCCTACATCTCACAAAATGTAATATGAATGCATGGTATATAATGCAATGATTACAAAAGCTATTGCAGTCTCATGTAGCGCAATAATTGAGAACTGTGTAAAATATACTCAGTAATAACTTTGAAAGATTTTGCAATAAAAGGATTAGAATCGTGATAATCTCAGAACTACTACTGTAAATTGCAATGTATTCCCTCAGAAAAAAATACAGCAGGTAACAAACACACCTAGTTCACAGAATGAAAGCATCACACCAATCAGCGTCACAAGAATCTAGCACTACAAAGTTCTTAAAAGTGCTGTACAATCTATTTATGCCTTTTTGTTCTTTAAAGGGAAAAATGTCCTACACAGAATGGATGGTGATTTGGTGTAGCACAGGTATTTTGTTGGCATTTTCTTAGACTAAACTCTGTAATATAAAATAAAACTAAACTCAATACTAAGTATCAATTATATGTTTTGAAATTATTATTTTTTTAGGAGTCTTTATTAATGTCTTAGAATCACAGAATATCATGAGTTAGAAGGGGCCTACAAGGATCATTGAGTCCAACTCCTGGCACTGCACAGGTCTACACAAAAATTCAGATGATATGACTGAGAGCATAGTCCAAATGCTTCTTAAATTCTGACAAGCTTGGTGCCATGAATACGTCCCTGGGGAGCCTATTCCAATGCACAAACACCCTTTTAGTGAAGAACCTCTTCCTAATATCCAACATGAACCTCACCTGTAGCAGCTTGACTCCATTCCCTAAGGTTCTATTGCTGGTCACCAGAGAGAAGAGATCAGTGCCTGTCCCTCTGCTCTCCTTCAGGGGGAAGCTGTAGACCACTATGAGGTCTCCCCTCAGCCTCCTCTTTTCCAGGCTGAACAGACCAAGTGACCTCAGCCACTCCTCATATGTCTTCCCCTCTAGCCCCTTCACCATCTTTATAGCCCTTCTCTGGACACTCTCCAACAGTTTCACATCCTTTTTGTATTTTGTTACCCTGAACTGCACACATTACTCAAGGTAAAGCTGCACCATCGCAGAGTAGAGTGGGACAGTCACTTCCCTTGACTGACTAGAAAAGCCATGCTTGATGCATCCCAGGATATGGTTGGTCCTCCTGGCTGCCAGGGCACACTGTTGGCTCATATTCAACCACAGATCCCTCCCTCTCTGTGGGGCTGCTCTCCAGTGTCTCATCCCCCAGTCTGTATGTATAGCCAGGGTTTCCCCTTGCCAGATGCACGACCTAGCACTTGCTCTTGTTAAAATTCACGTGGTTGGTGATTGCCCAGCACTCCAGTCTGTCCAAATCTCTCTGCAAGGCCTTTCCACCCTCAACAGAATCAACTTCTCCCAGTCTAGTATCATCAGCAAACTTATTTGAAACACCTTCTAGTCCTACATCTAATTCTTTTATGAAAACATTGAATAAAACTGGCCCTAAAATGGAGTCCTGGGGGACCCCACAGGTGACTGGCCACCAGCCTGATATAACCCGCGATGACATTGGCCAGCTCTCTGAGCACCTTGGGATGAATCCCATCTGGACCTACAGACTTCTGTGGATTGAGGTGGAGCAGCAAATCCTGCACATGTTCAGGGTTGGCTGGGAGTTCATCATTCCCACTGTCATTGTCCTCCAGATCAGGGCACCCAGGGTCCCGAAGCACATTATCGATGTTGAAGACAGAGGCAAAGAAGTCTTTAAACATCTCTGCTTTGCCTATGTCCTTTTTTGTGAGGTGACCATCCCCATCAAGTAGTGGACTTTGTTTTCTCTGGTCCTCCTTTTTCTGTTCACATATTTAAAAAAGCTCTTTTTATTTTCTCCCACAGATCTGGCCAGCTTCAACTCCAATTGGGCTTTCCCTGCATGAACTTTCTCCCTACAAAGGCTAACAGCGTCCCTGTAGTCTTTCCAAATTGACTGACCCTACTTCCAGCACCAATACTTTTTTTTTTTTATTAGTAGTATTATTTATTATTTTATTTTGTGCCTAAGCCCCAGAAGAGTCAGCCAAGCTGACCTTCTTTCCCACCTGCTTGACTTCTAATATTTTGGAATCGCCTGATCCTGTGCTTTTAGGAGGCAGTGCTTAAAGATTGACCCTCACTGATGGATGCCTTCGAAAACAGTTTCCCAAGAGACCTTACTAACTAGTTCCCTGAGCAGTCTGGTGTGTGCTTTCCCCATATCCAGGACTGAAGTTCTGGTGGCAGTTTTCCTTCTGTCACCAAAAATTTTAAACTTGTCTGCTTCATGGTCACTATGACCAAGACAGTTGCCAATTGCTACATCCCCCACAAGGCCTTCTTTTTTCTCAGGCAACAGATTTAGGAGGGTACTTTTCCTAGTTGTCTGCCTTAGTACCTTCACCAAAAAGTTATCATCGAGGTGCTTTAAGAACTTACTGAACCTGCTTGTGTCTGCTGTGTGATACTCCCAGTTAAGGCCTGGCAAGTTGAAGTCTCCATAAGGACAAGGGCAGTTGATCTTAAGGTATCTCTTAGTTCCTCAAAGAATAATTAATCAGTATCTTCATCCTGGCTGGGTGTAGCAGCAGCCAAGAAAGGGGGTGCTTGCCCGCCAAGGTGGGTAAACCCACCTTGAAGGTTTAACTCTACAAATACTGACTTCTCCCAGACATGTGGGGCAAACACAAGTACCATCCTGGGCTTGGGGGAAAGTGGGATGAAGAGCAGAGGCTTCCCTGCCTGGGACCTGTTCTCAGGGCAAGGCAGAGCCCCATCCCCACATGCACACTCACAGTCATGGGCCTCTCAATGGGTTCCCTGGGTTGCTGCAAGGAGCATTTCCCTTTTATCCACCTCCCAATTCTCTTTAACTGGCACTGCATTTGCCAGTAGTTTCTCCATGAATTTCATGCCTGGCTCGCAGAGACAATTGCCATTCACAAGGCACCATGAGCTCCTCTCCCTAGAGTTTTCTTGCTGTCTCATGGCCCCTGCAGTGCAATGGACTGCAACAGGAGCTGCTGCTCTGTTCCCATAGCATGGTGTTGCCTTCACCACAATGTACCCCCAAAATTGGGAGAATGAGCAGTACTGCAGGAGGGCTCTGGGCTATGGGAGGGTAAGAACCTATGGCTTTCCCAAACCTCCCTCCCAGCTGAGCTGAAGCTCGTGTAAGTCCCTTCCATATAAAATGTCCTTCCAAACTGCAACTACCTTTTGTCTTTCATTCTCTCTCCTTAGTCTTACATCAATCTATAAAAGAATATTAGTTACTCAAAATAAGCAGTCAGACAAAACAACTCTACATTTGCTTTGTTTGCCTCTTCTCCAGCAGTCAGAAAAGATGTGGGTCTAGATAGACTTCAAGTACCCAAAACACTGCAAACAAGCAGGCTCATTTCTAGTTGTGTTAGCATCCTCAAAAAGGCTGCTGGAGCAGTGAGCCTAAGAGCTGAGAGAAAGAAAAGTGGATAGTGGTGGATGTGTGGAACAGCTACAGACTTCATGTTATCTATATGCCCCTGACTCTTCAGCTTTCTCTTTGACAGGAGTAGTAGCAGTGAGAGCTGGCAGGGACAAGGATGTTTTTTTGCCTCTGACTTCAGCTTCGCTTCTATGGCCAATACCATTTTCTGCTACCATTTCTATGGTGCTGAGAGTACAGCTCTTAAACATTGTTGATCATTTTCTATACAGAACAAGAACTTTAATTATATGATGCATTGATAAAGACATAGATAAAAGTAGTTAAAACTATGATAGCCTAAGGATATTACAGCAACAAGGGTTGTAAGGAATAACACTGTTCTCTAGGAGACCACAGATACAGCAGGAAAGAAAGAGAATTTTATATTCATCATCCCTGACAAAACTTGGCTGACCTTTCCCATTACAGTAGTGTTGAGAACACTCTACTATCTTTGTTGCACACAGGTTAACTGCTTGTAACCTCCTTCTGCTATCACCTCTCTCTATTCCACAGGTGCTAGCTATCGTTTTCTCTCAAGTGGTCGACTGATTACCATAATTGCATTATTCTTAGAACAACTGTAACTAGCATTTAGTTTGGATTTTGTTGCCTCTTGTCAGATCTGATGAAAGGTTTCTGAATATGTGTGTGAATATGTGTGCATACTTGTATTCTTTGTTAAACTGATGGTGGCTTAGAAATACAGGCTTAATTCTACTATTTTATATTTGCATACTATCTGTTTATTTATCCCTCCATCTATCTATCTGATCTCCTATCTGTCTTGATAACATGTAATCATAATCTTTGACATGTGTGCACTTCACAGTGTTCTGAATGGGAAATTTTTAAGTGTTGTAAGGTAGTCTTTTATTCCTTGCATAACGGAATGGTATGAAACTGAATCAAGGGAATTTCAGATTTGATATTAGGGAAATGTTCTTCACTGAAACAGTGGTTTGCCTACCCAGGGAAGTGGTCATAATACTTAGCCTGATGGAATTCAAGAAGCATTTATACAATACTCTCACACATACGGTTTAATTTTCAGGTAGTCAGGTTGTACTGGGTCTGGCTGGAATGTTAACTTTCCCGGCAGTAGCCCATACAGTGCCGTACTCTGTACTTGTAGCTGGAACAGCAGTGTTATCACACCAGTGTTGTGTCTACTGCTGAGCAGCAGTGGCACAGTATTGGGCCTTTCTCTAACTCTCCTAGGGGGTGGGCAAAAGGTGAGGAGAGAAACATCACTAGGGCAGCTGGCCTAAACCAATCAAAGGGATATTCCATACCATGTGATGTCACACTCAGCAATAAAAGGTGGAAACAGGAAGAACAGGGGAGGGGTGGGCTCTTGTGGAGAAGGCTTTGGTCCTCTTCTTGAACACCGGCTGTGTGCGTTGAGGCCTTGCTTCAAGGACGTGGTCAATCATCAGTCATTTGTGGGAAGTAGAGAGTAATTTCTTTCCTCTGCACTTCCATATAGCTTTCATTTATTTTGTTTGTTTGTTTTCCTCCCTTCTTTTTATTTTTCCTTTTCCCCTTTCCCTTTTTATTTCCCCTTAGTTAAATTGTTTAGT
Organism: Anas acuta; assembly: GCF_963932015.1. NCBI lineage: Eukaryota > Metazoa > Chordata > Aves > Anseriformes > Anatidae > Anas > Anas acuta. The sequence goes on from NC_088979.1 coordinate 36,611,604, forward strand.
TCATGGTAGTCTTTATTTAATTATTATAATTATTTCCCTTTAATTAAATTATCCTTATCTCAACCCGTGAGTTGTTCTTTGCTTTACTTCTCCCCCTCCTCATCTAAAGGAGGGGGAGTGAGAGAGCGGTTGTGGGGTTTAGCTGCCCAGCACGGTAAAACCACCACACAGGTAGTGCTGGACTTGATGTTCCTTACGTTCCTTGTAAGTCCCTTCCATGTCGGGGTATTCTGTGATTCTATGAAAACAGTTACCTTTGATTCTTCATATTATAAAACTTCCCCCATGAATGTCTCCAGCCATAGAAACAGCACTGGAAACTTTCAAAGATATTCAAACTGTTTATTACATATCACCGTGTATTAAAGTATGGTATATCAGAATAGTGGAAGCATTTTGCAGTTGGAAAATGCTGCTAAAATGGCACAGCAGGACACAAGAAGTATCAATGATCAATTATTTACATAAATAATTGAGCATTTATATGATACTTTGAAAATGCATCTCTTTATTTTTATATACCTCAAAATAATTACAATATAGTGTGTGCATTCTATGTCACAACATACATACACAAGGTCATGCTCCTGTATAAAACTGAAACAAGATAAAGTGAGGAATTGTTCTGTTTCCCCCATTACAGAAGGTTCCCCCCCCCTTTTTTTTTTTTTCAAAATGAGAAAGCAAAGCAAAGAAAACATAGAAATCAAAAGTATTCTAGGCAAGTACAGCAAGTACACTGCAATATGTACAGAACTGATCATTTTCCACAATAGAAGAACTGTGAGTACAGCTACATAATACGTGAGAATACTAGAAAGAATTATTAAAAACAACAACGACAACAACATAGTAGAGAATATGTATTACAGGTCCCCCTCTCTGCTGATCCACGGAGAATGGGTTGTTAGAGTCCTCAGCTGCAAAATCATGGATTTTTAGTTCAAGGTTTTAACACAAGTGGTCTCAAATTTGATCTTTATATGTCACCCCAGCCTAAGGCTGTCATGAAGGCACATTTGTAAAACCATACAGAACATTGTACAGAAGAATGCAGTCTGAAGTACAAGCAAGTCAATCAATATTGTTTTAGAGAAAAAGAAGACTGTAATAAGTCATAAAGAATTAATATTAACTTACAACTATGTGGGAACAAAACAGAGAAATCATGCCTGGGGCCATGACCTTCTGGCTGCATTATTTATTTTAAGATCTGCTTTCCTTCCACAGCCCTATTGAGAGTTATTTATTTATTTATTTCCGAAAATTTAATAAGCTATTTTTCATAGAAGACATATCTCAGATTATTTCAGGGAAATCTGTTTTTTCATTCCCTCATTTGAGTTTGTGGGCAATGTTTTGTTGTTGTTGTTTGTTTTGTGTTCTTTTTCTTGTTCCTCTCAAGCATTTTTCCATTTGCTGACTCACCAAGACTCCACACAGACTGCTAGATAGTTTTATATACTTTCAGAAACAACAGGGCAGAACAGTTTTGGCACAAAGAGTGGCTTATATTTTATGTATTGTGGTTCTTTGTGGATTTAAACTCTCTCCTGTTTGGGTCTTCTCCCTCTCTTTGGCAATTTCCTTTTGTGAAGTTTATTATACCTATAACACTGTACTAATTCACAGAACACCTCTTCTGTCTGGAGGTGCATAGTCTTCACTTGCTGGTCACAACCATGGTGGTGATTAAGATTTTATCACACCACCTGTTTTAAACGTAACCCATCCTTGAAGATTAGAGAAAAAATATGCCATCATAATAGCTCTTTCAGTTCTTTCTGCTCAAATGAATATCATTAAAATGTACGAGGCATAAGCTGACAGAGCACCTAGGATCCATTTTTCAGCAATAAAAGCTAATTACACTGATCTTACAAGTGAACTGAGAGATTTCTTTAGAAAGTATATTTGGTTGTTTTTCACTGGACTACCCTGTGAGAAGCCCTAATACTTGATATTAAAGTAATGCTTCATAAGATCTGCTATACTTATTAATAAATAACAGAAGTTATTATTATCTATGTTATCTGCTGTTCATAGAGAAGGGAGTTTATTAAGATAACTATTTGGAGAGATGTTGCAGCCATAGTGAGAACTGCAGTTTGAGCATAGTGACTGGGTGTTACTACTTGTCCCATACTGTTCCCTCTTGGTACCTATTCTCTATTTTTTGAGTGTCATTCAATTTGCCTTGTTAGATGAAGAGATCAGCTTAGTTAAGCAAAGTCTGTTATTCCAGTGTTAAAACACTTGAAAGAAAATTTTGCAAGTGATTTCTCTGCCTCAGACTGAATATTTTCTACATAAGGAAAAATACATTCCCTCATTTTCAATTACAACCATTTCATAAACATTTCAGGAAATCACTGTTTTTGTTTGTTGTTTTGTTGTTTTTGTTTGTTTTGTTTTTCCATTCTTTTTGATATGATGTTTGGTAAAAAGATAGGAAGCACTGGGATTGAGGTTAATTTTCTGTATTATCATCTGCAGTAAACAACCATAATACTCTGTGCAATCTGTTCTATATTCTATATGGAACAGAAAGTCTATAGAAAAAAGTAATTATAAATGATGTATTCATTTGTACACAAAAAATCTGAAATAGAGTTGCACAAGCACCTTCAAATCTATCATTTCTTATTAGCAAAATGTCTGCTTTTGTGTCACTTATAGTGTGATAGCATGGTTTGTAGGGAAGTCTGCACAGATTTTTAAAATGAACGATATCTATAATGATTTATATGATATGTACAGTAGGAATGTGGTAGATTTCTCATTCCTTTTTAAACCTAGCTATCACTATCACCCCCTAGAAAAGGAATTTTTATCACCTGTTTTTAAACATTCATACTATAGACATTTCTACCTGAGCTCATCACATGTTGTTGGTCTTCAACAGACATAAGCTTTTAGGTACATCTTACCCATTTCAGGTTGTTATTTTGGCATAAAATTAATTTTGTTCAGAGAGTTTATATATTTATTTATTTATTTATTTATTTATTTATTTATTAACTTGAAAGATGTTAAGGACAATTATCTCAGGTATAGAAGGCTGTTCTATGTACAGCTACACTTGGTACAAAGCCTATAGGAAAACACTAAAGGAAATTTCTGGCCTGTCTTTGTCTTCATTAAATAATCTCATCATATAGACCTACCTTGGAACAAGTTTTGTCTTTCTTGAGTAGAAGGCAAATACTTGCTTCTGTGGTTTAATCTGGAATGATACAGCTATTATGCATCCAATTGCTATTATTAGTCTTAATGTCTCCTCCCTTTTTATGTTGCCTGCTGATTGTGGAAGGAAGTTATAAGTATTCATTTATTGATTGTCTCTTATTACCAGTCCTAATAGGGAAGGAAAACATAAGCATTTCACTTCCTCAGTTTGTTCATTTTCATTTCCTCCTTATTAACAGATTTCCTTTGTCACTCAGTGAAGACCTCCACACAGTTTTAAAAACAGAAAACTCCAAGAAACTTCTTGGTTTGTGTAAATATCTTTACACTGACATATGAAACCTTGGAGGTAAAAAGTTTGGCAAGGATGAGGTGTTTTGTTTTCTGGATACTTACCCTAAGAAAGCAAAAAGTTTGGATGTTAGAAGTGCACAGGAGCCACAAACTCTACTGTTCTCATTTGAAACTGTGAGGGCTTAGCACTTCTAAACAGTTTACAGAATCACAGAATCACAGAATTCCTAGGTTGGAAGAGACCTCAAGATCATCGAGTCCAACCTCTGACCTAACGCTAACAGTCCCCACTAAACCATATCCCTAAGCTCTACATCTAAACGTCTTTTAAAGACTTCCAGGGATGGTGACTCCACCACCTCCCTGGGCAGCCTGTTCCAGTGTCTAACAACCCTTTCGGTAAAGAAGTTCTTCCTAACATCTAACCTAAAACTCCCCTGGCGCAACTTAAGCCCATTCCCCCTCGTCCTGTCACCAGGCACGTGGGAGAACAGGCCAACCCCCACCTCACTACAGCCTCCTTTAAGGTATCTGTAGAGAGCAAAACTTGACTCAATGTAAAACTGGCACAGGCAGAAATCTCCCAAATTACAGATGTTCAAGCATATTAGGCTCATTATCTTTCAAAATCAGCTACCCTTCATCTTTATACAGTGGGAAAAAAAATGTACATCTTTTTAGGAGCTGTATCTTTAAGTTCTTAAAATCTATTATACAGTCAGGGTATACAGCGAGTGAAGATTTTACAAGAGATCTCAGAGTCAGTACTTTGAAGCCATGGTTCTTTTTGACCATAGTTGTTTGAATTCCTAAACTATTCCAGTTTTAATCCTTGTTAAACACTAGGAAAAAAATAATTGATATTATAAATGTCATAATGACTGTAGCCCTCCACTGGAAAAGATTGTCTTAGCCCTGAGAACCATCACTGCTGGCTGGTCACACTCATGATAGTAGAGTTCCAGTGTGAGAGGGGCCCAAGGAGGAAATGGCAATCAGTCTTTGTGAAAAGTCTTGCTAGAGGTCATTTGGGACATAATTGCAGCTGGCAGTCCTATCAGATATATATCTATATATATTTTCCTCACAACAGTTACAGTTTGCTGGACCCTCTTAGAGCAGGGTAACAAGAAATTACTTTTTACTCAAAACCACTACTGTAGAGACACCATTCCTGCCATGTGTCAAGACAAACTAGCTGAATAGAAGAGAATTTAGAAGAAGAGGAGCTTAGAAGTTTCATAGGAAGAGAGTGGAAAGACATTTTTCCATGTCCTGAAATCTTTCTGTAGAAAGGAAAGGATTTGTGAAGTTCTGACCAGCTGAATTCATTTGATAGATACTGGTAAATTCAAGTGTCAAACTATATTTTCCTTTTTTTTTTTTTTTTTTTTTTCCTCCCTGAAATTAAGTGTGAAAACATGACAAAACATGACTGTATCTAAGTATATACTTGAACTGGTAACTGAACACTTTACTGACTAACATTATCTGGCATATGAAATACTAAGACTTTGGCCATTGTGTTGCTTGGTCCAGAAAATAAGTCAATGGCTTTAAAGGCCAAATACTTTCACTAAATATCTCTTGCCTCTGGGGTACATTTCAAATTGAATATAGCAACGTTTTACAACAAAATGTATTTTTTATAAGGTGCTACAATCTGTTCCACAATTTACTGGATTTTCAATGGCAGATCAATAAAAGTACAACTGATAACTAACATGATTGCATGATTGTTATGATGGTTATGTTATACTATGATGTGTTATGTTATTTGTTGTTTTTGTTATTAAGCAATATATGTACAACTTGGCATTGAAGAAATGCTAGTATACATTCCAACAAGGGGTAGATTCCTATTAGAGGAAAGCGACTAACAAGGTTATAAATCAATAAAGTCAAATCAAGAGATTCACACAAAATATGTTCACAAAGATTTATTTTTTTTTTGAGACTTCTAGTTTCCACAAGCCCCTTCTGCATTTTCATCTGCATCATCGCAGCTGGAATTGGGACTTACTTAGCACCAGTCCATAGCACCAGTTCTTTTAATGGAGAAGATTATTATTTCAGCCTGACTTGTTCAGCACAGTAGGGAGGTCTAAAATAGCATGAGCTAAGGGTTCCATGGCAAAGATACTCATTTTAGGTCTTATAGAATATTCTAATGCAATATTTATCAAAATCTACGTGGAAGGCAAAAAGTATTCTCCTGAGGTGTTTGTTTACTGTTCTTTTTGCAGATTCTCTTAGAAATATAATAAAGGCCAGAATCATTTGTTCAGCAATCATTTAATGGAGGTTAATCAGAAGAATTTATTATTTTATGAGATTTGTCAAATAATCATGCAATTTATTATACATAAAAGCTATTACAGCCACATTCCTAGCATAAAGACCCAAGCTACGGGTAGTGAAAGAAGAAGTAAGCAGCAAAAATACAATTCCTGATATTGCTTCTTGAATACATGGACTTCTCACAGAAATCTAAGGAACTTTGATACCTATTGCACATTAAGTCTTCCCTGTTTCTTGAGCTGAGCATTATGTTATGTTATTATAGAGCAGACAAATTTTAATTGGTCATTGTTCTGTTGAAAATACATTTTGGAAGTCAAGAAGGAGACGATCGTCCCTCCATTTGAAGGCCCAAAAGAGTCTCCAAAGAATTTCAATGTTATTGGGATAGTGAGGTACTTAACTGCATAGGCTATAACATTTAGTATTCCAAGGAGTAACTTAAAAGGATGCATTCTCTGAAGTGTCAAGTCATTTTAACTCTATCTAAACTCAGTGGGAACAGAAGGGTGTCAGCACACATTTTGATTATGTCTCAAGATAAACTCTTCTGTATTTCACTTTCCAATATAGTTAGAAACCCTGTAAATAAAATTCAATAGACTGCATTTAATCTAATAATAACAATGCACAGCAATCCGAAATGTTCCATAATGAAAGAAATGACATTGTCATGGAAATGGATTGAGAAACACACCTCATTTGAGTTATCCATACTGCCTCCATTTAGAAGCAGCAAAGACAAATACCATAAATAGTTGTATAAGGTACAAATGCCCTTTTCTACTTTTGTGAACCCAATTCAACTTCTTCCTCTGCACTGTTTAAAACAAACAAACAGACAAACAAAAACATTTATATATCAACACAGTAGCTATTTGGCAGTATACACTACAATTTTGTCACTTTACTATACTTCACATACAACAAATCTGATTCATGTAACTTACCAATAAAATAACATCATTTTGTGTCCAGTGAAAGATCCTTCATATTATTTTTGAATTACCCTTGATAAAAAATAAAAAAATCATCTGTTGTCATTTGTGTCCACAGAATAGCTTTTGGTGATTCACATACAATTATGTATTATAGTGGGTAGTTGTAGAAAGATTTACTTCATTGTGCTGTTTTTGTTGTTTTCTTGTAGTTCCTAAATTACAGTAGATCATAGGTGAAGATATATATTTTTTTTCTTGAAATTAAAAACACTTTGTTGTTGTTTTCAAATAATGCATAAAATACCTTTTTAATTTTTATTTATTTATTTATTTTTTTAAATAAGTGTTCTCTGTCCCTAACAGAGGAGTGTTGGACCTATGGCCTAGGAACAACAGCAGAACATCTCACCAGGGGTTGTTCCAATTTGTTTCTGATATTCTGTATCTGGATGTCAACTCACAATTTTGGGTCTTGTGTTCAACATAATATGTTGAACATGTTCAGGATGTAGCAGCCTCATTACAGGTCATGTTATTTCTTATGACCTTCTAAGGTCTTTGATATTTTGTGTGATATATGGAGTAACAATTTGTGACAAGAAGATGGTTGATATTAATAAAGAAAGGGGAGATGTGGGAGTGTGGCCATGGTTGGTGGTAACATCGGACTCTTAGTGATGAGACCATCAAGAATGTAAAGAGTTTAGAGAGAACAAAGAAGGGTGATTCAGGAGACACCTTGCCTTGTTCTCCAGCCAGTGAGGCATGCAAGGGTATTTGTGGTTGCCGGACAAAGTTGTTGACCAATATTTGTTGACCAATAGTTAATGGGAAAGTACTGCTGTGGGGGTAAATGGTATAAGAAGGGAGCCTGTCCTCAACATGGGGATGCAACAAGAGAATGAAGTTAGAAAAGAAGCCCTCGATAAGAGAGATGAAGTTAGGCCCTCAGTAAGAGAGAGCTGATGTTATGTCATCAATAAAGAAGTAGCAGTTACTGATCCTAAAAGAACCCTGGTATCCGTGTGGTGCCACACTTTAGGTTGGAAATTAGGAGAAATTTCTTCTCAGAAAGAGTAGTCTGTCAGGGTTGCCCAGGGAGGTGGTGGAGTCACTGTCCCTGAGGGTGTTTAAAGAAAAGTTGGACCTGGCACTTAGGGACATGGTTTAGTGGCTGATGGTAGTAGGGTGATGGTTGGACCAGATGATCTTGAGAGTCTTTTCCAACCTTAATGACTCTATGATTCTATGAATGTTCATAAATTATGTTTGCTTATATCATATCTGTGAATATTTGGGAATATTTGGAAAATGTGCAATTTGTTAAAGTATTTTTCTGCTTAGAATACAGAACTTGCTTTGCATATATATATTATACATGTAGCATTACTAACTACCACAGAAGAATTATCGCAGGAAGAAATGAATGTAAGGAATGTAATGTAATGTAAGGAAGAAAATAAATAAATAAATAAATAAATAAATAAATAAATTGTTATTATTAATAATAATAATAATATAAAGTGCAAGAACTAACAGCATTTTTTTTTTTCACTAAGGATGATAATCAGATGAGTATATTTGTTAGTTACATTGTCAATATATATAAACAATGTAGAAATGAAATAGGAAACTGCAAGTCTAAAGTGCATCAGGCAAGACATTTTCAGCTAATTTTAATTATATTTTACGAAACCTAGGATTTGTTTTTTTAACTGTAATAATTTGTATGAGTTTGATCAAAGATTATTATAATGAAGTATATGACACAATATATCTAAAAAGGATATTCCAGTGAACCTAAAAACATAACTTATTGAGGAGTATCAAAAAGCCTGGGAAACCATAAACTGAGAATGCATGACTGAGGGAATGTGATACTCAGAAAGCATCACAGAAGTCAATATACCAAGTAAAAGTGAGAAAAGAAATGTGAGCCCAAGATGAAGGACAAATTTAAGTGAAAAAAAAGATTAGTATAGCATGGACTTAATTGGATTTAGATTGAAAATCATGTGGTTTCTAACCATCAGAGGACTGAAGTACTAGAATATATTATGATAATAAATAAAAAAAAAATGACAAAAAAAAAAAAGAAGTTATGTAATCACTTTCACTGACAAGACATTTAATGAGAGAATTCAGATTTCTTCTTCTTTTTTACCCAGATTTATTATTTTCTCATCTCTCTCATGTCCATCTGTGCTGTACCAAGACATGTCTCTAGTCAGGTACCACCAGTAGGTTACAGCCACCAGAATTCTGAACCATTAAAAAGCTTCAAGATCCCATTATCCAAGATCCCTCTTATATTATTAAACTTTGAGATTTGCTTTTGTGGAATCTGCTGCAGTTTACTTCCTTAACAACAACAGCAATAAAAAAAAAATCTACATAATATATTTATGCAAATATATCAATTCATTTAATCTTTCTTCTTTCTTTTCCTTTCTTTGTTCAGTTTTTATACTTCTGTATAAAAATAATTCCTCCCAACAACTGCTATAATCCTAAAACAAACAAACAAACAAAAAAGTAAAAGCAAGAACAAGTAATTTCTTCATGAAAACTGATTTGTTTCTGTAATTGGTGTGGACATATTTTTTTACAAATACATCTGATATCAAAAAAGATGTTTGACTTTGGATTCACTGTGCTATTTTCACTGTGTATTTTCTGTGCTATTTATTCACTGTGCTATTCACTGTGCTTAGTTTTGTGTTTGAGTTAAAATAGTTGCTCAAAACAGCTATTTATTTGAACATTAGACTTTAATTCATGGAAACTTGTAACTGAATTTTTCAGCGGTGCGGAAGACATACAAACAAGAACTCAATGAAATTGCAATGTAACAGTTCTAAAAGGAAGCTATTATCCCTCTTTTACAGATGGGATGTGGCATGAAGGAGTCAAAGGATTTGGTCACACTACAATCTACTGGAAATGCATCCTTGCGTTTCTGACTGTTATTAACACAAATATTTTTTGTTTTCATAATGCAAGCTGATTTATAGTATGCAAAATGGTGATTAATAATGAATCATAAAATCATTGCTCAGTTCAGCAGTGTTAGAAATCACTGCAGCTTAATATTTATGAATGTTGTCAGGAATGTCAATTTGTCACTTTGTAGTAAAAGGAGATGGGATACAATTTCTCTTTTCACATTTAGTATTAGCAGATTACAGAAAATAAATGAAAATTAAAATGAAGATTATTAAAATTAGAAGAAATTACTAAATTTAGAAGAAAATTAAAATGAAGAAAAATAGATAAAAACTACTACTACTACTACTACTACTAGATGTAAGATATAGGGGATTAGTCTCTTTCTGCATCTAAGAACAGAAAATTAATTTTGAGTGCCAAATACTTTAAAACTTTCCTTTGATGTTTTATGGTAAAATATTGAGATTTTGTAAATTTACTAAAAATTCACTTACTTATGAGCAAGTAGATGTTGTCAGAAAATTTTCACTGTTTATTTCCTGTTCATTTTCATATAACGGTTTCTAAATACTGTTCTGAACTAAGATTTAAGTAGACCTAGACAAGTAACTGATCTGATGACAGAGGAATGGAAATAAAACAGGATTTGCCCAGTAGACGGTTTGTTAAAAATTATTTGTTTAACTATTCAGCTTCTTCTAATGATATGAATGCATTCAAAAACAAAATATGTGAATTAAGGAGTTTAAAAAAAAAAAAAAGAGAGAGAGAGGAAGCTTTTCATTTTTAAACATGAGAGTGACTATGAATATCCACATCTTCTAAGTTCATATGCAATTACTGTATTAATTTTCTACTCAGAATCAAACCATTTAATGGAAAAGAAGAAAATATGGAATGCTATAGCCTTAAAAATATTTTTTCAAGTTAAACTACTGTTATAAACCAAATGATTAAATCTTCTGAATTTTAAATACGTTTTGCAAGATGTTTATTATGTTGCTTAAAATGCTTGCAAGATTAATGTCTTTTTTTTTTTTTTTTTCCCAGATGGCCTATCCTCCATGTTAGTACTGTGCTTTTGAATTTCTATTGAAATTTAAAATTGAAAACAATTGCCTGAGATACATCTTATCTGTTTGCCATACTTCTTCATTCTTCTTAGATTTCAAAAAGATTCCAAAGGTAGGTGGAGAAATATGTATCACATAGCTATGTAGCCTTTCCGTAAAGCTCTTTTAATGTAAATTAGAACTTGGATTTATCCTGAATTCACATGAAGTGAATATAATCCAGATACAGTTTATATTGTAATTGTAGCAAGACAAATGTCATGCCATGAAATGAATTTAAAACCCCAAATCAAGTTAAGGTTTTTTAATAATTCTTGGATTTCTTCTGTTATTTAATCATATTTTAGTTTCACCTAAATGCTACATGAAATATTCCTTATCATATTTTTTATTAGACTTTTTTGACTAATTATAACATACTTTTATTCAGGATGTAACTATGTAAAACCAATTTTTGTTATGTCTATATATTCACTTTTTCATCACTGTACCTTTTTTTTTTTTTTTTTAAGAAAAGATTAAATATGATGTACACAGTCTTTTCATACATTTCTGTCCTCTCTGTATGTGCATACATAGCGCTAAAAGATTAAATGTTTTGTGGTAATATCTGGTATTATCTTTAATCTGGTATTATCTTTATTATTATTTACCTAAATTACTATTATTCTACCATGTAAAAGATACCCTTTATGGAACGATGCATATATGTGAAACTGATTAAGGGGGTAGCACATGTCATGTTGAGTTATAAATGAAATCCTACTCATTTCATGAATAAATGTGAATAAATATTTTCAGTGTGGGTTAACTGCATGGAATTTTGAATTATGAGGCAACTTCTTGAAACAGAAAGCATAACTTGCAGACAGACATCACTTACACTGGAAAAGTGCAGCTACAATCTGTTCTATCACTTTATGAGACAACACAATACAAAGAAAGTTTAATACCAAGGAGGGCATTTAGAGAGCAGGTAACATTAGAATTATATTTGGGAAAAATAAAGTATTTACTTTGAAGTATATATATATACTTCAAATATATATATATATATACTACAAATATATATATATATATATATATATATATATACTAGTATATATACTAGAATTTGATTAAAAAATAAATAAATAGGAGGCTGTAGGAAAGAAGAAAAATTTCAGATCAATTTTTTGTTTGTTTTGTTTTGTTTTGTGGGTTTTTTTTTTTTTTTGATAATCAACATTTCATTACCAAAATAAGAAAGAATTTTGTTGTCAAAAAGAAAAAAAAAATCAGATCAGATGAAAGATTTGCTTTATAGCATATCTATTTCAGTTTGCCACAAATAAATAATAAAATAGGTCAATTTTGGAATAAAAAGCTCAGATATTCATAAATCCATAAAGATATCTGACATAACTTCACCTAAAAAAGAAAAAAAAAAATGCTACCAAAGTGTCTGTCTTCACCTGACTGTGCTGACAATTCTCATTCAGATCTCTTCATCAGTTCTCAGTTCCAATGGTTTATTAGTAACTTCAGTAGCTGTTGCTAAATGACCTGAGGATTAAAATGACAAATGTGTAAAGTCCTTGCAGAGTTCATTCTTTATTATAGAAAGTGGCAATTCTAGAAGATGTGTTTTCTTTTTTCCAGTTTACATACATTATAATGTAAGTAATGATCTATATGATCATTATCTATATGATCATTATCTATATGATCATTACATACATTATACCATATGATCTAATGAGCTATAATGATCATAATTTGGTACTGGTGCTCTCTGAGATGTTCTCACTATTGTTACACCAGTTGCTATCTGTGAAGGGCTATTATTTGGTTTTATATAAACTTTTGTAACAGACTGTCTTTTAAAGTTGATAGCATTGTGTGTCTTTTTGACGGAAAGAAGGCTAAATTTCTTTTTAAATAAAACAGCTGTTCCAAGCAAAACCAGAAAGTGTAAATGACTAAGTCATTGAAAATAGTGACCTGTGCAGATATATTTTTTAAGAGTATGGATATTTGTCTTGTGAACAAATTCAGCTTTTTGAGACTAAAACAATGTTAGCATGTATTTGAGATTTTATAGAAATTCAGAAAGGTATAAATCCATATGCTTTCTAAGAAGAGACACTTTATTACAGCAAAGAAAAATGTGTCAATCTACACTGTAGTGATTAGACAATTTGTCAAATTCTGTTACTGCTTGTGATATCATTTACAGGTCACACACATAAGTTTTCAGCTCCCGTTGGAATCAGGCCTGTGAAATGGAACTTATCTCCATGAAATCAGGGGAGATTAATTGTAATAATTAACTTTCACAAAGTCGTGTAAGCTTTTTTTTCCCCTTCCTTTTCTTTCTCCACCACTTTTCATGCAATGTTATTGAAAAAAATGATGGAAAAAAAAAAAGGTATAATATATCAATTTTCAGTGAAGTTTCATTGTAATACTGATGCCTCTTTTAAAATATGCATTTCTCAAGAAGGTCTTACTGCTTTTACCTGTTAAATTCAGACTGCAGAATGGTGCAACATGGATTTATTTTTTTTCCCCAGTTGCACCTTTTCACAGTTTTTCTTGATACATATTATTAAAAAAACTCAATCTCATATTTCTTTATGATTACAATTAATTTATTTGTATTGCTGAAATGAGGAATGGTAAACCCCTATAAGCTATTCATTCCTAACTGTTCCTTATGCAATCCCCACTGCCTCTCTTGCACATTAGTTCCACTAAACAAGGTACCTGCTCAGTAGAGCTGTTTCACTTTACATGTTTTACTGGACAATATGATGTTTACTCATACTCTCTTTCTACTTCGCTAGCTATGATCTCTGAATCAGAAGAAAGATGACTGGGTGTGTTATAAGTAGGGACTATTTACATAAAATCATACTTATATATATTAGCTGCATCACCACCAAAAGCTGCATCACCACCTCAAACTTCTACTTTCATTCTCAGCGGAAGGAATTACAAAGTCAGGGTGATGAATTTACATTACCAAGTGTCACAAAATATGAAATTAATTGCTGAATTTAAACTATGAACCTTAGAAAATCAAATGTTCTTACAGATCCTGTTGCTGAGTGCATGAGTATGAGCTCACTGATGAAAATGTGCTTGCCTGTAGTTCAGGATAGAATCTGACCTCTAATTTTAAAACAACAAAACTCATATCCAGTTCAAAAATGCTCCCATGAGACTTCCAAACTGATTATCTTGTTGGTTTTAATATCAGGAAAATGGACTACTTCAGAAAAATAAACAAATAAATAAATACATAAATAAATTGCATTTTGTGTATATACCAATGTAGGAAAATACCAGACATTTTATAAGCAAAGAATAAAATTAATTCATATACATCTGAGAAATGTGATATATATTAAAGAAAACAAAACTGTGTTTAAATCTATAGTCTACAAAATACCTTTCTTATCAGAACTGAAAATTCATCATTATATGATGAAAGTAATGAAGATATTTGAAACAATACATGGCATGACAGAATCCAGAATATAGAAACATTAAAATCTATTTCGAAACTTGCTTTCATCTTTTAAGAAAACAGATAATGTAAAAAAGATAATGTTTTAAGAAAATATAATCTTTTAAGAAAATTTTGAGGTAAATATGCACCTGATATTTAGTACCTATGTTTTGTGTTATCTTAGTTTGATGACTGAATTTGTAACAAGTTTTGACTTTGGGAAATTACCCAGCATGTCTGTTAATTATATTTATATTTAAACACTAATATTTCTAGCTTTAGACAACAGATAGTGCATGAGCATACAAAATCTGCAAAGCATTAAGGTTTTGAAGGTTTTAAAGGTTGAAGGGTAAGGTTAAGAACAACAGATACATGGTTAATTTGGGTGGGACTCCTCTTATCTAGCTGTAGACATTGCAATGTGGGCATCTCTGTCTAATGTACACACTTTTTCAATTTTATTTTTATTTTTTAAGTCAGTAGTTTGATTTTTTTTTTTTTTGAAGTTCAATCCAACCAATATATTTTAGATGTCCAATTAAAAATAAACAAACAAAACATTAGATCAGATGTCTATGCACAGTCTATGAATTCTAAGAGATGCTTATTTTAAGTAATCAAATACATGGACTTATTTAAGAAAATCTTTTTTTTTTTTTTTTTAATCTTTCTTTCCTCTTGCTCTGTGTACCCCAAGGAAGAAGCTGATTCAGTTAATATTGTTAACATTTATTACACACTGGTCAGTAATACGTCTTTGGACAGTGCTATGAGATTTTCAGATATCTGAAAGACTAATGCCCAGAAATTCTGGATAATTAGGTATAGTATTTGTACAAACTCTGATGTATGGTCAAAACATACTGACATGGTAATCATTCTATTTATTCACAGTGAAATGAATGCATCTGTGACATGCTAGAATTATTGTCTTTACACAGACGGATTGCCCATGCATACTCAGTCTTTTTGAAGTATTAGATTGCTACAGTTATAATATGGTTGGTGTGGGTTTCATGAAAGTGTTCAATGGGATTTAGTCCTTCATGGCCAAAAGTCAGTGTCTTTTCTTTGCCTTTTGAAATTGTATCTTATTCTGTGCTGACTCCAGATGCTGACACCCACACATATACACTGTTCTTCCAAGCTTTTCCCAGTATGAGTCAGAATTTCACGATGTCAAAGATAAAAACCAGTCTGCAAGAGAAAAAAGCTGTTGCAGCAAGCAGAATTTATGCTTCAATCAGCATCTCCTTCATCTGCTGTGATTCACACGTTTCATTACTGCAAAGTGCAAAGCAGTATCATGGAAAAAGAAAATGATTGTTTTTCAGTAGCTGAAAAAACAAGTGAGGAAGCACTGCCAAGAAATGTCCCTCCTTCTCCCTACCTATTTAATGACATCAGAGAAACAAAGCAAAAGGGTTAAAAGACTAAAAGAAACACATATTAACTTTCCTTTTTTCCTTTAGGTAAAAACAATTCTGTGTAGCCCTAAGTCTGCTCCATGGATGATTCCCTGTGAACTTTGGTAAGTTAGAAATTGTTCAGGGGAGTTAACAGGAAACAAAGTCTTCTGTTTGATATGTGAGTTAAAGTGATACCAGAAGACTCAGATTTTATTTTTTTATTTTTTCCACATATATTTTATAGGCTAGTTTATAGTTTATAGGTTAATATCAAATGAGGTGAAGTAAGTCTGCTTGATTATGAAGGTAATTTTTGAGGATCTGCATAAAACTAGAGTTGCAACTGATACAAATTCACAAATTTACAAAGTCTGAAAAAAGTATCAAAAATAAGGAAACATTTAGACTATTTCTTAATAGTGATGACATTATTCACAAATATAAAACAAGCTTAGAATTGTTCTGACTTTCTATTTTCTCCTGCATGCATGTTTTCTACAGTACTGCATATTTTCTACAGTATACAATACCCCTATTAGTACCAATCTTCTCACTCCAACTTGGTTTAGCAGATCTTTTGTAAACAAAGTTGAACACACAGTGATGAAGCGGTATAATCTATGTGAGAAACTATTTTATTTTATTTTATTTTTAATAACCTGAATTCTGCTGTGAAAAAAAAACTCAGCTAAAAATTACGCTTTTTCAGATTGAGTCAGGAAGATTGTCAGTGTTATGGATTAGTATGTAGAAGATAATGAGGCTTTCTGCAATGCTATTTTGAGTGAAAAAGCCCTGGCTTATTAACCCAGAATCGTAGGTGGACTCTTTAAAGTGAAGTAGTTGAGGAAAGCAGGAGGAAGAGTCAATGATGTTTAATAGGTATAAATTCAAAAAGATGACAAGAGAGTAAAATAATTATAGTATTTAACTGCTACAGTTATAACTTATATGCTACATTAATAATAACGTGCATTTCTTAAAATAAAATAAAATTACAAAAAAAAAAAAAAAAGCTACACACAGCATACAGCTTTTATTTGTAATTGACAGCTTAAGTAGCTTAAGACAGGTATTGTGCTGAGCCTTGATTGATCTTTCATAATTTCCATCCAAACAGAGAATTATACATCCAGGAGAACTATATAAGAACAGGGGTTAAGAATTCTTTGAATACTTCAAAGAATTTTGAAGTCAGATTAAGAATGAATAATGCCTTTATTTCTGAAATCTAACTGTGGAATATTGTCTTTATTATGACAATAGTTGCTATGAGAATTCTTTCCCAATATGAAAAAATATTATTGAAGAGTAGGAAAGTGAGTCAATAATTTACTAAAATGAGACAAAGCTATTGTCCAACTACAATATTCTGAGTTCAAAGAAAAGGAAAATAAGTAAGATGGCTAAATATTGCTATCCTACCTTTACATGAGGTACTCCTTCAAAGTTAGATTTCTGAGTATGTTGTATTTGACAGTCAAAATTGCTTTCTCCAAATTCTGGATTCAAGTTTTATATACGTTTTCATTGAAACAGAAGGCACCCTACTGTGGTGTTGGTTGGTCACTGAATTGAGTTTAGCAATACTGATGTCTCAGAGAAGGGTAATATACCATTCTATACCCATAAAACTGCATTGGTTGGAGAGGGTTAATTAATATATAAGAAGTAAGGGAAATAGTATCTTAAATTCTCTTCATATTCTTTCTGGTATTAAATCCAGAGACAGGATGATCTGATACGAACAGTAGAAAACTGAAAATGAACTCAAAGAAATTTTGATAAACTCCTAAAAGTCCATTTGTATCACCTTTACTTTATCTAAACAGTAGCACTTTAAACAAAACATTTCAAAATGCTAACACCCTTTTAGCTTTCCCAAACAGTGAGATTTATATGAAGGTCAAACTCACAATTTTTAACTATCTTTATTAACCACAAATATTACCAAAGTAAAGAGATACCAAGAAGTTTCTCTCTCCATTTACTTCTTTGTTATTAATTCACAAAGGCACCAGTTCTTTGTTGAACTTTTAATCCGAAATAGGGAGAAAAAAGACATGCTATGGTGCCTGTTAAAGGTACTGTACCGAATCTCACGTGTATATCTATAAAAACAACAGAATTGTTATCACGCAGCCAGTTCACTAAATACTTCTAAAACTGAGTTCAGAATATAAGTTAATTTCACTAAATACTAAACAGTGTGGGAATGGGGCATAGAGAAATGGGCTATGCGATATAACAATAAATAAAGTTTTGTCACACTGTGGGCAAACCTGCTTACAATTTCATCTGTCCACCAGCTTTGAATGATGGAGAGGCCAAATAAAGAAAAGTTGTTATACAAATACTTTACTAGTATATTTATTTATTTATTTATTTATTTATTCGAGTGTAGTTTCTTAAAGTCAGAAAAAGTAGATTATGTATTTCTAAATACTTGGTTTTATCTGACTCACCCCTGAAATACTTTCACATATTACAAAATATATCTGTTTAAAATCACGGTTATTTAAAATTCCAATTTTAAAATGTTCTAAAGTTATTGATTGTAAGAAGTTATGCAAAATTAAATTTTGGGAAAAACAGAAGTAACTTCATCCACAATATCACTTCCATTTAATAGTAGTAAACTGGGGAGGAAAGAAAAAAAAAAAAGAGTTCTACTGAAAGGATGAAATGACTTTAGTAGGTTTGAACAGCTTCATAAACTGAACAAAACCTTCCCGTTGATTTAGCTTCCTGAAGGAGATTAACTTTGTTTCACTCACAAAAATACTTGAACTTAGAAGCTTTCTGAAGGACTATTCATTTTACATTCTCTAAGAAGTGTAACAGTACTGATTTAGGAATAATTCTTTGCTACTTACAGACTCAGAACATCTTACTAGCATTAACTAATTAAAAGCTCACAATTCCCTTGTGAGTGGTAAGCATTAGTATTCTAATTTTACAGATGCAGTAAAATTGAAATATTTCAAAATTGAGTCATATTTCAAAATTGAGTGAGCACACAACTCTTTGCTTTTGCCCAGGGCCATTCTCAATCAGTCAAAGAATCAGAAGAATATTCAAAAGTTTTTCATTTCCAACCACATGTTTTTCTTCTTTCTAATATGTTCTCATATATATATATACACATATATATATATACATATACATATAAATAGTAAAAAGTTTTGAATGAAAACTGTGAATTATTTTTATTAATTTTTAACTGTGAATTATTTTTATTTCCCAGGATGTTCATAGGAGACTCATTGCTTATAATTTGGCTAGTATATGTTTCCTCACACACAATTTAAAATTTTACTTTACCGTGAGTCTTCTTCATAGCTTTACTTGTCTGTCTTCTCACCAAGGAACGCAAACAAAAATATGCTTTTTCAGTTACTAATCAATATCTTGAGAAAAAGGAGCACAATACAGCTGAGGTTGTGGTCTTTCACCTGGCAGTGGTGTACACATGGACCTGCACAGATCCCAGGTTATGAATATTATGAATATTAATGAAGCTGAAAATAACCAGTACAGGAACTAAGCCATGGTTGAAACAACAGTTACTAAGTGGCTGCAGTGAATTCTTCAATAGAGAAGGAAAGGTTAGCTTATACTAATCGAATATGTTTGATGAAACAAAAATGAACTACTCTGAATTGGATGTCACCAGTAGTCCACTCAGTCCTGCCATGCTAATTATCCTTCCCTGTGAGATTATACCTTGACCCACATAACTGAAATTGTGCACAAAGCAAATTCAGGAAAATTGAAAATACAAAAAACAGGAAGTAACTATAGCATATGAACCCTTCTAGAGTTTGTTAGTTGTTCCTCTTTAAAGTAAGAGGGAATGATATATCAAGAGAAAAGTAGTCCTGGCTCTGTTCACAAACTTGTTGGAAAGTAAAAATACTAGGAAGCTGGAAAGATACTATTTTACAAGCTTCTGAGACCTACTTTTACAGGTTGAATACTTCTGAGTATCTCAAATATGTCTCAAAGAAACATTCATTCAGTCTTTTGTACCGGTCAATAATAAATGGATTTAAGCCACAATGTTTATGTCTAGGTCTTGAATGTAAAGATTGACATACACAATTTTGATCTGACCAAAAGTTGTTGAAGTATAAGCTTCATTTTATTCCATTCCAGAAGAAACAGGCTTTTAATTCAAAGAAAGGGAAAGAGCTAAAAAGCATGTCACCAGATAAAGGGTTATCAATACCTGCAGATGGCACTGTTGATCTTTCACAGTTTTGTAGATTGCCTGAATAACCTGATACAAATGCACACATCCACATACTTACACAGAGATAGCTGAGTAAAGGTACTAATACATAGATTAAAATAAAGATCTACAAGAACAGTGATAACGGATGGAAAAAAAAATAATGCACAGAAAATCTGATTGGCATGTTAGTTAATTAAAATTAACAAGGAGGAATAGCTTGAGGTCACATTAGGGATTACTTTCTGTGACAACTTTTCCAGAGTATCTCACTGTGGGAGGAGGTTAACACCCAATTTATTCATAGTCAAATAATTGTATTTAATCTATTGATGACACAAAGTAATGAAGGACAGGGTGACACAGCAAACTGATGAACAGATAAATCAGGTAAATTAACAAAGCTCAGATTTAAAGGAATATAGTTTGTTTTTTCTTTTTTTTTATTTTTTATTTTTATGGCAATGTATGGCTGTGTTGTAGGTACAGCAACAAACATATAGTTTCTTCAAGCCTTGATTACAGAACTCTTACAGCTCTATGCTGAGGGGTCCCATGAAAAAACAAACAAACAAACAAACAAACAAACAAAACACTGTTATATTTCATTTTTGACAATACCGTGTTTAACTTAATCCTAAAAATCCTGACTGGATCCAACTGCTCCATGTTTACATCTTGGCAATACATATTTATACAAAGTGTCTGTAATTCTTGCATATCAACAGCATTGGTATTCTATATGTTTGTAAATGAGTGTGTATCAGGAGAAAAGATATGTAGATATGTTGTAAAACTTCTTCCATTTTCAAAACACCTGTTACAGATTTTAATAAAAACTTCCAAGTCTTTTTTTTTTTTTTTTATATATAAAAATTAAACTGTTAAGTTCATCTTGTAGAAGCTGTTGAAAAGGAAATGATTTATTTCACTGTATGACAGAAAAGGAACATCTACTCTGGAAACTGCTATGATCATATGTTTCAATATTTCTTTATATTCCACATTTTATCCTGGAGCAACTCCCACTGTTTCCTAGAAGAGCAAGACAATTTCATGCCTCAGAAATTTTTTTGTCATATTTCAAAATTTTTTATTATAGCCACACTGATATAGAGAAGGAAGTTCATTATATATATACAACACCACTAATTAGATATGACTGAAAATAAGAATAAATAGAATGTCCTCTCCATTAACATAATTTAGAAATAGTAAATTTGGACGTGATAATAACTGAATTTGAAGTGTTAATTTTGCAGTAGTAAATTTTAAAGAAGTGCCAGTTATTGTAATTATTTGAAAGCCCCATTATTCTTACAGATGTTGGCATATGTTGCAGAAATAGCTAGGTTTTACATCCCAATTAAAAAGCAGAAAATATCAAGTTTATAAAGAAGAAAAATTACTTAAATTAGCTATCAGTTGCAGATAATTTAGTCTGATTTAGTTGCTGAAGTCGTTTTAATATATATGTAGAAGCAGAAGACATAGTTTAATACTGTTGAGATTTTTGCATTAAGCCCATGTCTGAACATACAAATGGACTGCATGTAAGAGCCCTGGATTTTCAAAGAACCTTAGAGGTGGGTTCTTGCAGATTTCACAAATTTTAGGTAATCTCCCTCCTCAGCAAGAATTCTTTGTGAGAAGATTGGTAGACCTGCAGTGCTGCAAATATCACTGGTACATGTATCTTTGCAGTTGGGAGCCCTCATGGAGCACTAGAGAAATTGCTGTCAAAATATAATGAAGAAATTTATCAAATTGTCCAGACACAGCTAGTTGCCAGGGAGTGATACCCACCTGTTGGCCTGTGTAGGCTGCTACTAGTGAAAGGGTGGTTACATGCAATTTTTCTCTTAACTGATATTTATTCTGTTTCATACATAGTTATGGAAAGATCTTTGTAAACATAACACAGTACAGAGTACCAAAATAAATCTAGCTAATGAAATCCATCATATTTCAGGTACATCTTGAGAGGCTTTAATCATTGACACACTTTTTGGCTTATAGGCAAAAACTTAAAGTATATGTTTTAATTGAAGGATATAAACTGAAGAATACTGGTCTAGTAATTGTACTATTTCTAGGAGATGGTACTGAGAGAAAAGATTAGACTTCCACCAATGCCTTGAAATGACACACTCATTCTTGAAAGAATCTGGGAGGGCTTTTGTTATACATTATACACACACACATATATAATATAAATATAGAGATATATTATACATACATGTATATACAGAAAATTATAGAATTTGATGTGTACATTAAAAATGCAGTGAAGTACTTTGTAAATTTACTTCTGATAAGTGACAAAGAGTGAAGAAATTAGATCAGTTTAGGTAATTTTATTTTCGTCAGTTCAGTTAAAACAACTGCAAATCTGCTGTGACTTTGGACATGAAGAAAGCAAGTACTGCATTCATTGGCTATGAGTGGAAGAAGTAAAGCTCTCATTTGATAAGCAGATTCTGTAATTCAAGACCATGTGATGGTCCAGACGGACCTTGAACACTTCCAGGGATGAGGCGTCTGCAACCTCTCTGGGCAACCTGTTCCAGTGTCTCACAATGCTCTGAGGGAAGAATTCCCTTCTAACCTCTAATCTAAATCTCACCTCTTTTAGTTTAAAACCATGCCCCCCTCATCATGTCACCTTCAGTGTAGATTTAGATTCTTAATCTGCTTTTTTTTTTTTTTAAATCAAAATAATACAAATATATGGAACCATTTTCAAATACCTATCTGGGCTATTTTCTAACGATTGTATAGCTTAATGAATGTTGTCTTGTATTGCCAAGATGTACCGACATCCACAACAAATCTCATTTAAGAGACAAGTCCGAAAATGAAATTTTCACTGTTCTTCATATTGTTGTATCTCTTTTTGTGAAAAGGAGCTTGCATTGTCCTAAAAGACAGTGAGTAATAGATTGTTTTCAAATAAGAAACAGAACCAAGTGGGATAGGCAGTTAGAAATTAAAAATCTAGTTTCAGAACTGTATGTAAGAAAGCTTCATCTGAGTCATTATGAATGCCTGTTGTTCATGAAATACATTTCTGCATAAATCTTCCCAACTTTCGTAGGCTTTCTGTAGCATCTGAAAACAAAACAAAAGAAACAAAAAAACCCTGCTGTTTCTCAGGGATATAAACTATGGCTGATTTGAAATACTTTTTTGAACAGATTATATATTTGTAAAAAGCAGGTAAAGAACTTGTTTTCCTGAAGCCTTTACATTTGTGACATGTGACATTTAATAACCTGACTGTGGTTCTTCTTATCAAATGTGCAACAAACCATGGCATAACATCAAAACATGCAGTTGAAATTTTAAATATGTTCTTTGGTATTTTTGTGCTTCGTACAGGTATTGAATTTTGAACAGTGCTGACAACAATACTTCTTTGTAGTCACTGCAGTACTTTTACTAATACTTTTCTTGGGTTATTTTAAAAATTAAATGCATTCTGTAGAATTGACATCTCTTGTTTTCCAAAGCAGCAGATAAAAGCATTGTCAATATGTACTTAGATTTTACTTATTTGTCTTAGTATCTTGAATATTTACATAGAACTGCTGAAATAAATGATGAATTTTGAAGCTAAAATAATGTGGAAAACAGTGATGACCCTATATCAGTAGCCATTCTGAAGTAATGCTTACCTGGGTCAAAATATAAACAGGAAGTTTAAAACAAACAAAACACAACAGCAACAAATACAACAAACAAATAAAACAATTCCTTCCCCTCCCACCCCCCAAGTTGAGAAATAATTTGCCCAAATTTACAAGCAAAATCAATAATTAATTTTCAGAAAAAAATGAATTGGATGAATCATCTTATCACCATAAAAAATCAGTATATTCTAAACCTCTGAACTGACTGATTTTCTTTCTTACCTTAAGCATCAGATATAAGCTACAGGCAAAAGATTTCAGGACAGAAAAACTCTTGGTCTGAATTGATAGGAAGATTTCTGTTTTCAGAGCATCCTAAAGTTAGGCATTCTGCAATTACAGTCCCCCTACCCAGAGGACTGTCGTGGTTCCGTTTGAGTGGGCAGCCAAGCTCCACCACAGCCGCTCTCTCACTCCCCCTGCTCAAAGAGGAACAGGGAGAAAATACGATGAAAAGGGCTCAAAGATTGAGATAAGGACAAGAAGATCACGCAGTAATTATTGTAATGGGCAAAACAGACTCGGCATAGGGAGATAGTAAGATTTATTGCTTATTACTAACAAGCTAGAGAAGTGAGAAACAAAGGAAAGAAACCAAAAACACATTCCCCCCCCATCCATCCTCTTCCACCTCCTCCCCCCGAGTAGCGTAATGGAACGGGGGAATGGGGGTTATGGTCAGTCTACAGCACTTCTTCTCTGCCGCTCCTTCTCCGTCATTCTTGTCCCCTGTGCTGTGGGGTCCCTCCCACAGGATGCAGTCCTTGAACTGATCTGGCGTGGGCTTCCCACAGGCAACAGCTCTGCTCCAGATATGGGTCCATACCACGGGGTCCATCCCTCAGGAGAAAACTGCTCCTACCTGGGTCCCCCATGGGCAGCAGCTCCTGCCAGGTCACCTGCTCCTGCATGGTCTCCTCTCCACAGGCTACAGGTCCGGCCCGGAATCTACTCTGGCAGGGGTCTTCCACAGGCGGCAGCCTCCATCGGTGCAGGGTCACCTGCTCCACCGTGGTCTCCACGGGCTGTAGCATGGAACCCTGCTCCACCGTGGTACTCCATGGGCTGCAGGGGGACATCCTGCTTCACCATGGTCCTCACCACAGGCCGCAGGGGACTTCTGCTCTGGCGCCTGGAGCACCTCTCCCCCTCCTTCTTCACTGACCTTGGCACCTGCAAGGCTGTTCCTCACTCCTCTCACTCTCCCAGCTGCTGTGTGGCGCAGTGTTTTTTTCCCTGTCTTAAATATGCTCTCACAGAGGTGCAAAACAACATCACTTATTGGCTCGGCTCTGGTCAGAAGTGGGGTCCTTTCCTAACATGGGGCAGCTTCTAGATCCTTCTCACAGAAACCACCCCTATGGCCCCCTGCTACCAAAACCTTGCCACGTAAACCCACTACAAGGACATCAAACGATTTTGTAAAGCTTAATATATTTTTTCCCTTTGTCTTCTAATATTCTATGCTTTCTAGATTGTTGGACTTAAATATATCTTTACTAAAACAGTGTACAATTTTATTTTATTTTATTTTATTTTATTTTATTTTATTTTATTTTATTTTATTTTATTTTATTTTATTTTATTTTATTTTATTTTATTTTATTTTATTTTATTTTATTTTATTTTATTTTTTTACCATATAACAGTGATCACATAAAGCCTTCTCCTTGGTTATCAGCGTAACTCAAATGAATCATACATGAATTTAAATTGGAGTACATTAATGGTTAAATTTTCATACTAAAAATGCTTTTTGCAATACTTCATTTAAGCTCTTCTTCCTACTAAATAGCCTGTTATCTAGTTTAAATTCTACCTTCTTGCCATACAAATTCTCTAGTGATACCCCCTGTTCTCTAGTGAAAGTGCATAATGTTTGTGAAAAGATTTATCCCATCTCTGTTCATGCCTGATAGGAATATTCAATGTTATTTTCTCTAAAATGAGCTTGGCACACATTAGTTGTTGAAGCTTTATATTTACAAACTTTCTAAGACATTCTTTTCTCTATTGTTCTCTCTTCTCAAGGTTAGTAGCTTGATTTACTTGCCTGCAATTTTCTGAGGGCTGACATTATATCCAAACATTGATTTCATTTGCTATAAATTCACAGAAGTTAAAGAAAAAGAAGACCTATTAGGTTATCTGGTCTGCCTCTCTGTCCATTCAGGATTGATCCTTATTGTTAATTCACAAATGTTTTAATCAGTTTAGGACAGTTAAATACACTAGGTATTCTGAAATTTATTACCTTTGGGAATGTTGTTGTTGTTGTTCCATGCAGTCTGATAGACTTCTAGGAAGTTTTATTAAATATTCATGGCTCCAAATTGGCATATTCCCTTCCACTGAAATGAGGTTTTATTTTTCTCTCTAGATATAGAGAGAAAGTATAGTATATAGTATAGTAGTCCAAGTTTAAATCAAGTCAAAGATTCTGAGTCACCTCATTTCCATTTAAACACTCTGTTTCCTTTGAACATATAATACTCTAAATTATGAAGCCTAAATCCAATGGTTTTCATTTCTAATTTTGTAATAGAATACTTTCACATACTTTTTTTTTTTTTTTTTTTTTTTGTATTGCCGGTTGCTCCATTTATAGTCTTTCCATATGTATTGTCCTTTACTTTCACTGATTTTACAAAGACATTATCTTACATGCCCTCTGCAACAGCCTGACTTACTCAGATCCATACCTCCCAGCTGGCCTCTGAGAGAGCAAGCATTTTTGGAGTCAGTTTTAAAAGGAAAAAAAATGTAGTTCAAAGTTCCAGAGGGTGATAATATGACTTTCCAGAGGTCCTGAGCACTATTCAAAATCTTTAAGTAATTAGTAAATAAAGCTGGCAATCTGGAGAAATTTCAAGTGCAGAATATAAGTAATATATTTCTTTTGAAAATTAAACTTTAGTACAATCCCTAAAGATGTACAGAAAAACTCCTTTGCCCTCCTATGCTTAGTCTATTGTCCTTGAACTAGATGCAATTTGAAAGTTATTCTAATAATATAGCAAATAACCCTTTAAAAGGAAAGGTCTAAATGTCGATCCTTATTCTGTGGACCTTCCATAGTCTTCAGCAGGATCCCGCAAGGCATACACAATGCCCAGTGAAAAATAGAATGTTGTTCATGGGCCTTGTTTATGTTACACCACCTTAACTTCAAAAGATCTATCCAATAGCATTTTATGATTCTGAGAAATCTTGAAATCAGGATGTTGATAGTAACATGCTGGTATTTCCTGAGTTTTTTTGCTAGGAAGGATTATGAGTGTGCTGTTAGCACTCTTCATTTCTCTCTTCCTCCTGCCCCAAAGTAGTCAAGCAATTATATGGTTATCTGAAAGGAAGCTTGTTGAAGATCAAGTCACAGTTTCAACACATATAAACTTGAAACAGTTGCATATTGTTTAGATGAGCATTACAGATAAAAGCTACTCTAATGTATGCTTTTATCATACGCTTTCTTTTATTACAGGTTTCAGTTTTGCGTTTGCTCCAGGGATGATGCAACATACTTGAAAATTTCAACATTTTAACAGAAGAGAATCCTTATTTATTTATTTATTTATTTATTTATTTATTTATTTTATTTCAAGCCTTTAGTTACCTTTAATCTGTACGTTCTAGACTGGTGGTCTATCTCAGTGAATAATGATTGTGAATTTGTTTGCTCAGTGCACGGGGTGTGACTGAAAATATTTCAGCAAAACTTTGTTGCTAGTACTGTACTGGGTCTGGTTGCAATGAAGTTAACTTTCCCCACAGCAGCTGATACAGTGTTGTGCTCCGCACTTGTAACTAGAATAACACTGACATCACACCAATGTTTCCTTTATTGCTAAGCAGTGCTGGCACAGCATCTCACAAACTCTCTTCAAACCCCCTGCAGAAGCCAGTAGGCTAGGAGTGGACAAGATGTGGGGAAAGGACATCACCAGAGCAGCTGACCGAAACATACTAAAGGGATATTCCACACCATATGGTGTCACACTCAGCAATAGTGGGAAAGGGGAAGGAGAAGAGGGAGGGCTCTCATTACGAAAATGTCCTCCCAGACAACTGCTACATAAATTGAGGTCCTGTTTCCCAAAATGTGTGTAAAGATTGCTCATTGATGGGAAGTAGAGAATAATTCTCTCTCTGCTTTCATGTGTTTTTTAGGGGTTTTCTTTCCTTCCTTCTTTCTTCTTTCCTTTTCTTCTTTTCCATTTAATTAAATTATCCTTATCTCAACCCTTGAGCCTTTTCCTTTCTGTACTGGTTTCAGTTAGAACAGAGTTAATTTTCTTCCTAGTAGCTGGTAGAATGCTATGTTCTGGCTTAGGATGAGAAGAGTGCTGATAACACCCCGATGCTTTAATTGTTGCAGAGCAGTGCTTATACTAAGCCAAGGACATCTCAGCTTCTTGCTCTGTCCTGCCAATGGGCAGGCTGGGGGTGCAGTAAGAGCTGGGAGGGGACAGACCCAGGACAGGTGACCCAAACTAGCTAAAGGGGTATTCCATACCATCTGACGTCATGCTAAACAATATATAGGGGTGGCTAGCCGGGGGAGGGGGGCCGGACTGCTCGGGGTTAGGCTGGGCATCAGTCAGTGGGTGGTGAGCAATTGCATTGTGCATCACTTGTTTGTACACATTATTATTAGTAGTACTATTATCATCATTGTATTATTATTATTATTATTATTATTATTATTATTATTATTATTATTATTGGTATTATTATTTTCCTGTCTTATTAAACTGTCTTTATCTTAACTCATGGGCTTCACTTTCCATTTCTCTCCCCCATCCCAGAGAGGGAGGGGGGAGGGTGAGCCAACGGCTGTGTGGTGTTTAGCTGCCGGCCGGGTTAAATCACAACACTTTCCCACCATACTTTCTTACCTCTCTTTCTTTGATGAAAGGAGTGAGAGAATGATTGTGGTGGAGTGCAGCTGCCCATCAGGGGCACCACCACACAGCATGGACCCCAAATTACCTGCTTATGTAACCTATCTACACCTGATATCAAGTTTATCTTTTGACACAGTGGTACAGGAGGCTGTCATAATTGGAGATCATATTACATATTTTTGGTTAAAAGCAAACTAAGAGTTAGGTTTACACACCAATATATTTTAAAGAACAGTATTTTGCTCCCACATGCTTATAAATTTCTAATATGGTTGTTAATGGTGAAATTTCCATTAACTCCACTGGTTTCAGATTAAGCTCTTAAAGGCAGGCATTCATTAAAAAGCAATAATAACAGAGGAAGAATGGGTCAACTGCAACATTTTGCCCTTTAAATTGCTCAGCCTCAATTTCTTTTTAGCAATAAATGATATTGGATTTTCTAAACACAACATAACCCCAGATGCTATTGCCATTTTCAAGAAGAATGATTTGCATATATTAAATCAGAGAAGAAAGGATATATGCTTTTCTATTTTGAAGTAGGCAAAAACTTGTATTGAGCACTACAAAAAGAATAGCATGATAGTGCTACATAGCAGCAGAGAAGTCATATGGTTAATTACAGAGTAGTTGGTACTTATATTTAGAACCCACACTCTGGAGAAGGTTCTGTAATGAATCTAGAGTCATTAACTGACAGTACTGATCTCAACATCAAACGCGGCTGTAACATTTGGAAGTTGTAAACATCTTTGTTCAAAAAACAAAACAAAACAAAACAAAACACTTTGAGTTTTGGGATATTTTCTGAAGTGATTGTATTCTGTATTCCAATTTATCTTTGGACATATTTTGTAGTGATTGTAGTCACTGTAATACAGTTTCTGTAATTCAGGTTTTAATATTATTTGTAGGGATGAAAGGATGAATTGGTAACCTAAACCACTTCTTTAGTGATTTAAACTTCCTTGTTTAGTGGAAATGTTTTATTTATTCTCATCTGGAGATGATGGTTATAGAGCTTGTTATTATCCTTATAATAATATGATGGCTTTACCAGGAAACAAAAATATAGCATATACGATGGTCTTAAAATATTTTGTAGATGTTGGCTAATTAAAACTTAGAAGAAACTTGTAAACTAATAGGAAAGTATAAATCTACTGAGGTAGTCAGTTTTAAATGTCCTTTAAAATGTTTTTGTCAAGACACTTAAAGTCATTTTAAAAGACAAGTCAAGATAGAATTTTATGGCTTTTATCCCTGCAATCAATGAACAGACTGAATTAGATTTGAAATTCAATTGGTGTTTCTATTAAAAATACAATTTTAAAATTTTAACATAGCAACTGTTTGAAAATACATTGATTTAAAATGTAACACACAAGATTTTAATCCTTAAGAAGTTTCTTTGGATAATAGATTTAATAGCTATCAAAAAGAATTTAAGTCTTTAAGACATTTTTATGTAGATGATAGCAACAATCTTTACCAAATACAGGCAAAGCTTTAGATAATTTATTTACCTTTATTAATTGTGTCCCTCAAGCTCTAACATAGTAAAATTCCTTCTGATGAACTTCTAAATTACATGAAGAGCCATAATGAGTTTGATGCATGTTGATGAACATGCAAAAAAAAAAAAAAAAAAAGTCCTGCTTAAAATTTATTTCAGTGCATACATATCTCTGTTCATGATTGTTATGGAAAAGATGTGGTGGAAAAACTACAAAAAATACTTACAGAGAAGAATCTGAATAAGATTTACACAAGATTGAAGTACATAACTTGAAAATTATAATAAAAAGTATAAAAATCCCTTACGTTTTGTAACATGTTAAATTAACTTCTCCATTCAATTGATATATACACATGGAAGTTCAGTATTCTTTCTGAGCCTACTGCCTTGCAGACAGACAGAACAGCTATATCCCTGTGAAACCTAATTATGGGCCTCACAAGTGCCTGATGTTCTGTTTAAGATAGCTTGTTAAATATTCAGAGAAAATTTAACAAGTCTCATACAAATGCTAATAAAATCACTTTTTTTTTTTTTTAATTTTATACAAGTGATGATGCCTATTTCCTTTTCTATAAAAGCCTATTAACTGACCTGATGCTTAATAAATCATTTCAGATTCCAGTAAAAAAAGACATCAAAATAAATATAAGTCTAGCAATCAGTGATGGAGAAATTTAGTATTATCATCTGTGTTCTGGGAGATACTTATTAGGCAGATTAGATGCAAAACCTATTAATTATGTGTTTGCATAGTCCTATTGTGGTCCTGACTTTTTTTTTTTTCTTCAACCTAAGAGCCAAAATTGCACTTTTTAAAGCCTATATTAAAAAGTAGAAAGAATGACTGTCTATTGCTCACTTGCAAAGTAAACTGAATATGAGGTCTGAGACTAGTCTAACACTGTAGAACACTGCTTTCTGTTTCTAAGAGAATAAATAACCTGACCTAATTATGGTTTGTAGCAATCTGGAAAGATTCTTAGTTATAAACTACTGATCTGAACATTCCATATACTTTGGTTTTCTATTGAACCTCATTACAATCTTCGTATCAAATTATATAACTAAGAAGGAAAAGAAAAAAAAAAAAGAAAAAAAGAAAAAGAAAAAAAAAAAAAGAAAGAAAGTCACTGGGGGAAAAAAAAAAAAAAGAATGCCACTCAAAATAAAAATCTTCATTCTGTAAAGAGGATTGAGACTGAGTAAACATTTATTCTGCTGACTGAAGGATTGACTGCCTTTTTGTGTATGTGTGTTTGTTTGTTTGTTTTTCCTGCTGTAGAAGATGGGCTTTTAAAATGTTTCCTGGGTGAGCAATGCTAGAAAGCCAAACAAGGATATTCCTAATTCCCTAATTCTATAGAATTCCATAAAACCTGTGTTAACAATACGGTGAATAGTACTGGGAAAACAGGTAAATTTAGTTTCAGAGGAAGACTTTGAAGTAGTTAATGAATTCTAGTGGCAAAAACTATGACACAGGAGGTATTTGTGAGCAGAAGGAAAGAGATTCAAACACTTCAGCTTCTGTGCACAAGCATATCAGTGAAGAATTTTGGAACCTAATAGCCCCATTACACTCTATTCCGCATTGCTTGTCCAGCTTCCAAAGATCTATTTCTTAACTTTAAAATGCACATAAGATTTCTGAATTGTAGCTATCGCTTTATGCATGATATCACTGCTGCTTAGAAATGGAACATCTTTTTAAGGAAATATATTTGGTCTTTGCAAGCAAATTTACTTTGATTACTAATAAATCATTATTTATCCAGTTAGATCATATTCAGATATTTATTTTACTAGTAAATATTGGGAGCCAAGCAGCTGGAAAACACTTCTGTAGAAAAGGAACCAGGGGTTCTGGTGAATGTCAAGGTGAACATGAGCCAGCAGTGTGACCTTGCAACAAAGAAAAGTAATGTTATCCTGAGATGCATAAGGAAGACTGTTATTAGCAAGTTGAGAGAGGTCATCTTTTCTTTCTATTCAGTAATGGTAAGCCCACATCTGGAGTACTGACTACAGTTCTGGGATGTCCTGTATATACTCGACATAGGCATAATGGAGAGAGTTCAACAAAGGGCCACAGAGATGATCAAGAGACTCAAGCATCTCTCTTATGAGGCTACATAAGAGAGAGTTCCCAACTCTCTCAGCTGGGAGACTTGGGAACTCAGCCTGGTTAAGGTGAGGATTGAGGAGATATTTGAAGGGAGGCTGCAGAGAAGATGGAGCCAGGGTCTTTTCAGTGGTGCCTGGTGACAGAATGAGGGGCAATGGACACAAAGTGGAACACAAGATTTTCTCTCTGAACACAAGAAAATACTTCTTTACTGTGAAAGTAATGGAGCATTAGCACAGTTTCCCAGAGAGGTTGTGGATTCTCCATCCTTGGAGATATTCTAAAATTTTCTTGACTGGTTTTGGCCAATGAGCTCCCTACTTGAGCAGACTGGTTGGACTTGACAACCTGCAGAGGTCCCTACCAACCTCACATACATACTATAAGATTTCATGATTCTATCAATGTTTTTGTTTGTTTGTTTGTTTGTTTTTAAGACTGATCACTGAGAATATGAGAATAAAGAGAATTTTATGTAAAAAAAAAAAAACACATTTATGCATGCATCGAGGAAACATAAGTTTTTTTAAGATTTTTTTTTTTTGTATTTTTTTTTCCTTTTGATGGAGGCATTTTGATTACATTATTTGCACAGGTGCAAGAGTGTAAGGGTTTCTATGGAAAATGGTAAATGATGAAGATGACAACCAGAAAATGTAATGATTCCATTCTGGAATGAATAATTCAGTGATCACAGATTTCCATGACAGGAGTAAACCACTGACCTTGTTCTGTCCGTATCCTAATGTCCTGGGAGAAAGGGTTATGAAATAGAAACAAATCCACAACCCTTGGTGGAGCAGACCAGTTAAATAGAGAGATGCTAGTGTGGAACATTTATTGTTTCTTAGATATTAAGTTTCTTAGATTCATCAATAGTTTTTTTTTGTTTCTGTTGTTGTTTGTTTGTTTTTAACTCATTGCCATAGAAACAAAACTGACTTTAATAAATACAAAACTATTATTCTTTTTTTCTTTTTTCTTTTTTTTTTCTTCTTTTCTTTTCAAAATTCACCATTTACAGTATCCAGCATTCTGATGTTTAATAGGTTTGTCTTTCCTTATATTTTCATTCCTGGTTAACAGACATAATTTAAAAGAAGCAAACATCATTTGTTCACCTATGGTAAATGATTAAAGTATATGTTTCAAGACTTTAAAAATACAGTTTTTGCTTTAGACTAAATAATCAGTCTGTAATTTCCATCACGTATTAGGTAAGATTGCAGGTAAAATCAATGACAGCACTTAAAACTGCAGCTAACACTTCTAATTGTTTTTATCAGACTATTTCTGCTTTCTTTCCATATTTTTGTTTGTGAAGATACCCATTGCTAGTGTCTTCAAGTTCTTTGCATGATAAGCATTTCCAGCCTAATTTACTGACATTTTGGTTCCTAGCTTATGAGGTTTTGAGGCTGCATTTCCTCTCCCCCAAAGTTACATGTTGCCTATATGCCATGCACAGTGTGTCCTAGTCATGTCTTAGTGTGAAAAGTACCTTCTACTGGGTCTTAAATCAAAATCACCACTGATGTCAAATTCCTGGCAATCAGTGCAATTAAATTATTTCCTGTTAGAAGAGTGACATTCTTCTGACTATGTTTTTATTAAACACCTAAAAGCTGTATATCCCAACAATTTTTCATTCTTCTAAGCAACAATCTATAGTGTGTTGAAAAGCTTTTAGTATTTTGTTAAAATAATAACCATATTTATTGTTCAGTACTTCATAGTTAATGATCCATATATAATGCCCTCCAACACAAAGACTGAAACTTACTGCAGTATAATTGTAGCTGCCTTGTATTACTCGTGCACGTTCATAATTTATTACCAATTTCTATTCTAAACTACTGTATGTAATAACGTTCCTCAAAGACTACTGTGGTGAACTTCCCAAGCTGATGAATCCAGCAGCTATACTGGTTCAGCAGCTAAAGGCAAAGGATTTTGTTTTCATCCATTTTGCATTTTCTTGTTAGCATTTAACCTAAAAATCAAACCATTATCACTTCCTCTTTGGTATTGCTACCCACGTGCTTTGTAGATAAGATTATCCTCTCTTATTCACTATGCAAAAAATGTACTGATTTGTACTGAATGCAGTACAAAATAAACTTTTAAAAAGACATTAAAAATTATACTATAGCTGAGTGTTAGCTTTTGGTATCTCTAGGCATTTCACCTGACCTGTTTTTTGTTTGTTTCTTTGATCGATTGATTGATTTGTTCTTTCTTGTTGTTGTTGTTTGTTTTGTTGTGTTTTGGTTTGGTCCCAGTTATAAAAGATTATCAAGCCATACACTTTCAACAGCTAACAATATTCTTATCTAATAGGTAAGTTCTTCTACAGAAAATACCTTTATTTCATGCATTATTGTATTTACATGTACATATTTATATAGTTAACAGGGAATTAATTATTCTCAGTGTTTTCTCTGAGCATTTGATTTTAGTAACTTCTCAGGGAAATGTTGCTTTTCCAGTTTCATAGAACAATATTCATAATCATATTCATAATCTACTATTTTTTATTTCTGAAAATGTATTTATTCATAACTTGTCCTTGACAGTGAAATAGTTTTAATTCATTTATTTTACTACTCCCATACTATTGTAATTCAGCTCCAATGGATTGTCAGCAGAAATCTATTTATCAGCTTCATTTTGTTCAACATTGTATCACAGGGTTCCTTAACAACAACAGCAACAAAATCACATTTCATACTATTCTCTCAGAATTTCATTGTCTCCCAGATTACAAAAAAATTGATTTTACGGGGTTTTATATGACCTTCTCTTCCCTTACTCCTACTACCATGTGTTTTTACTTGTTCATTTTTGATAAATTAACTGGCTATTCTGAACAAGCAATATCCAAATTTTGGTTTGACTCTTCACCCCCTAAAAACTAATAATTGAGGGCCCTCTTCTACACAGTTATGTCCTATAACATGGCTCTATGAATATAGTATACATAAAACAATGAAATCTGCTATTTGTTTATTCATGCATAATTCCGAAAAGGAGAAAGAAGGAGAAGAGAAGCTAAGAATTGAGAGGAAAGCCTAGTGGAGGAAGATAAAAGGCAGAAAGAGTCAGAAAACCCAGCAACAACTGCAATAAAAGATATCCACTAAAAGATATGGCACGTAAGTCTAAACATATTAATAAGATCTGTGTTAACATCACCACTGTCAAAAACAAACAAACAAACAAAAAACACTAAATGAAGAAAGTTTCAAGTGATATAAAAAGAAGGATGATATCAAAAAGCAGAAGTAATAATCAGTATACTTAATTCTGGGTATGTTATACTATCTGGGTATATATCTTGTAAAAGAGAGGACGCTAACAGCTTACTATTTGTCACTGAGAGTAAGAATACGTTATCCTAGATGACTGCAGTATTTGTGTGGCAAAAGGATTAAATTAATTGAGGAGATTCAGAAGTAGCAAATCTCCAGGATCAAGAAGAATTCAAGCCAAGCTTTTTAAAGGACAGAAGAATTAATGTCACTCACAATGCAGAGAAATCCAAAATAAAGTCTCTGAAGGCTAAGAATGCAAAATGAGACAGTAAAAGAAACACTATATCTTCAGACCACCAACATATTTCATATTAGATATTGCATATTACATATTGCATTTGCATGCAGAAAAAGGAGTTTGTGCATAAAAAGGAGCATGGCCAGCAGGTCAAGGGAGGTGATCCTCCCCATCTACTCTGCCCTGGTCAGGTCTCACCTGGAGTACTCTGTCCAGTTTTGGGCTCCATGGTACAAGAAAGACAGGGACCTTCTGGAAAGAGTCCAGCAGAGGGCCACAAAGATTATACGAGGCCTGGAGCATCTTCCCTGTGAGAAAAGTGAGTGACATGGGTCTGTTCAGCCTTGAGAAGAGAAGACTGAGAGGGGATCTTATCAATGTTTACAAATACCTGAAGTGTGGGAGACAGTGGGATTTGGTCAATCTCTTTTCAGTGGTTTGGATAGGACAAGGGGCAATGGTCAAAAAATGGAGCACAGGAAGTTCCACACCAACATGCGAAAGAACTTCTTTATGGTGAGGGTGACGGAGCACTGGAACAGGCTGCCCAGGAAGGTTGTGGAGTCTCCTTCTCTGGAGATATTCAAGGCCTGTCTGGATGCCTACCTGGGCAACCTGCTCTAAGGAACCTGCTTTGGCAGGGGGGTTGGACCTGATGATCTCTTGAGGTTCCCTCCAATCCCCGCAATTCTGTGATTCTGTGATATGAGACCAATACACAGACATTAAGACAGTAAACACATGCAATGTTTGAAAGGGAGTTTATAAAAGAAAAAAAAATCTTCAGATTATAATTATTTTGATTTTTGGGTTTACAAACAAATCATCACATTTTCTATTTAAGGAGTTTGTTGTTGTTGTTTTTTCCCATTGAAATCTTAATAAACTAGAGATATTAATGACTGTAGATTGTTAGTAATCATAACACACTAATAATACAGTTTAAATGTGGAAGACATACATTTTCCCATAAGCATGTAGAAGTTCAGCATCTAGTCTGAGAGTCTGAGTTATTCACCCTCAACTCTTTTTTTCCCATGTCCCTAAGCACAAGGTCCAACATTTCCTTAAATACCCCCAGGGACGGTGATGCAACCACCTCCCTGGATAGCCTGTTTCAATGCCTGACTACTCTTTCCGAGAAGAAATTTCTCCTAAGAAGTCATAACATGCTGTATCAGTAACAACATATCAGTTGTTAAAAATGTATTAATTAAAATTTAAAAAGTAAAGAGCAACAAGCTAATAAAAATAAAAGAAAATTAAAAGGAACCCACAAACCAAAATACTCTAAAAGCTCATTCCACAAACAAATGTACACAATAAACGTGTAGAATCGAAGAACATTAATTAAACATATATCTTGGTAGCTGATTTGCACAGACAAATGATGTTATTAATTACATCCTATTCTGAAAGGTGATGCTACTTACATCATTTAAAACTATAATCCAAATAGCAAAGCAAGTATTACAGCTATCTGATATTCATGAAGCTCCTGTACTGGAAGGAATGAACATTTGCTTATACTTTAATGCTTGGTTCTATAATAAAGGCATTAAAATGAAAATGCAGATAAGACCTGCTATTGGAACTCAAAAAAAAAAAAAAAAAAAAAAAAAGCAGTATGAACCTCTCTGGCTTCATTTGAAGCATGAATGAATACATATTCTTTAATTCCTAGGTATTTTTTGTTAAAATGAAACTCACTGGAATTCACCTATTAGTAAATAATGGATAAAGAAAACTAAAGCTTTTATTCATTCATTTATTTATTTTCCCCAAAACAAGTGACACACGTTCAGTTAATAATAAGATAAGACTGTTACTACCAAAGTTGATATGCTATGGTTTAAGGAAAATGTAGTTAGAAACATCAAATCACTGTGGACACTAAGATCAATCTCTCAGATTGGATCATGACCTGGATGCAATAACCACTGCTATATTTGTAGTCTGGAGAGCAGCTCCAGAGTTATAGACTTAACCCAGAGAGGGTTAACTAAGGAGAAAAAAACATATATAATAATAAAAATATATATATCTATATATGCAAAACATCTTATAATTAGCTTTTTTTCTTAGATCAGACCTACTCTGTCAGGTATATGATTATAACACTTTCAGACACAAGTATTAATTTTTTTATATATTTTATTTATTTTTCTAAGTATGTGATTTAATTTAGCAGTAAAGGTGCAGAGGATGGGACTTTTGGGAGAGTAATTCATCTGAGCTGTCTCAGACACTTCATGTAGGAGGAAATCAGAAATGCTTGAGGTGGCTGAATTTTTTGGTTAAAATAGGAATTTATTTATTTTAATTTAGGATAAACACAATTTTAAGGAAAATGATTCTTAATATGCACTCCACATTAATGTATATCTTGCAATGACCTCACGAAATCAATAGAGTCAAAGCTAGCTACCATGTTAAAATAAGAAAAGTGTATGACTACCTTATAACCATAGTTTTTCATCCTAATAAGAGCTTGAGATATTACTAGGTTGAGACCTCTGCTGACAGAGGTCTGTGTTCCTGTGTTTTTGTCTCAGTTTTCATCATGTATTAATCATAGAATCATAGAATCATAGAGTCATAGAGTCATAGAATGGCCTGGGTTGAAAAGGACCTTAAAGATTATTCATAGATTATTCATATTATTCATATTCAAATTATTCATATTTCATTCTTTTAGAATGAAATTGGCTAACCTATTAGTGCTATTTATTACTGTTCTTTTTTAAAAGGTATCCTCAAAGCTAGTATTAAAATCTTTTATAAAAGGGATTTTTGTTAAAAAAAAAAAAGGAGGGGGGGAGGAGGAAGAAGAGTCATAGTCCTGCACTGAAACATTTCAGTCAGAAAATCCTACTAAAGTAGTATTAATTTCAGTGTTGTGGTTGGAAACTGAGTGCTATCTGTTCCCTTTTCCATGGAGCTCCATGACCATTCCTGTAAAAGTCTAAAAAATAAAATGGAAGCATTAAAGCTTTTTTATTCTAACTTTGTTTTGCAACTTAGCGGTGGTCAAATGCGATCAAATAACAAATTAACTGAACAGAAAAATAGCAGTGGGTGAAACTGTATATATGTATTATATATATAGAAATAGTAAATGAGAGCTTCACAATTACTGCAGCAGATCCAAACGTTTTATTCACTACAAGCATTCCAAACACTGAAACTTAGTATGGATCTTTTGATTTCCTGATTTTTGTTATAAAATAGCTATACTAAATTAAAACTAGAGCTATAAAAAATTCAAACCAGACCATCAGCCCTAGAGGATGCATACCTAGGAGAAATATTTTGTCTACTTGAAGATCTATTAATTTTATTTTCTGGCATGTTTCATCTTAAATGAAATTTATTTGGAAAAATACAGAAAACATTTTCTTCGATTTAAATTTAAAACTGTCATTCTGACGACACACACACACACATTAAAAAAAAAAAGTAAAAGTTAGTAAAATTAATGTATTAATTTTTAATTACTTCATAATTACTTAGAAAATGAATGGAAAATCTAAGTGCTTGTTTCCTCACATAATTTAGTATGTTTGGAATACATAAAGTATTTCTGAACAAGTTAGGTATCCACACAGAGCAGTAGTGGAATAACATTCAGAGGCAAAGGCAGTTAGCATTTCTGCAGCACTCCTGAAGTACTTCTAATTCTTGGACAGGTTTGTTTGAAATTTCCTTGGAACTTCTTTATGGTACTACATTAGACAGACATCAAATGCAAATTAAAAGGTGCATTTTTCTTGATCCGGTTATAGCTAACATATTTATTTAATATTTATTTATTTATAATTTATGTTCTAGAGCTACAGCTAACCACATTGTTTGAGCATGCAATTAATTTAAAGCCATATTTTCTCATTTCTATTCCCATCACAGTTTGCATTTCCTTCATTTTAGAATACATCTTCAAGTAGACTATTAGCATCAAAGTTATATTGTTAAAAACATTTTTTCAGTCTTTGTTTTATATGTTTGCATGCTCAGGTTTGCCACCCTTTAAAGCCTAGACAAGGTCAGGAGATGCTATGTGTGTGTGGTATCTCCTCACAGTTAGGTCAGGATGTAACCTAGGCAAACTTCCAACTACTGGGGCTTAGCAGCTCTCCTAGATTCACAGTTCAGGCAGAGAGCTGCTTCTCCAGAAAACAATGACGTTTCTGTAGGCTAACAGCTGGAAAGGGGGACCTTAATTTCTGTTTACGTGTCCTATTTAGCCACAGCTCTTACTTTGTTACCAGATTTTTTAAAGGGTGAAGTTGTAACTGACATTTGCTGTATTGGGCAACTCTCAATGAAAACTGAAGAGTGCCACTTTCCCCTCCAGGTTTGAAAAGTACACCCACCCTGGGCTCTACTGGTGCTCAGAAAGATATCTGTGAAACCACACATACATTCACACAGGACCTATATGGGCAAAGTAATTCATGTGTACCTAATACATACACTACATACAGTGCATGCTTTTTCTCAAGTACAGTGCAGTGCCTCTGTCAACAGGGCAGAAAGAGTGCAATCTATGATCTTCCTATCTCTTCCATAGAACTATGGAAAGGGTGTAGTGGTCACAAACTGCAAACATCATTTTGAGGCTTTTAAGATGAAAGTAGCTTACCAGTATCTGGTAAGATATCTGTTGAACTTGGTGTGAAGTGATAATGAGTGTATGCCAGTAAATGTTTTTTTAATTATTATTATTTCTATTATTTTAAATGTAAAAGGAATATGCAGAAAAATATGTGAAATATACTTTTAAAAATACATTAAAATATAATAATAGTAATAATAATAATAATACGGAATACTTTATGTATCAATCCTTCCATAGGACAAGGATTTCCTTGGACTGGGAAATCCCAAGACCCATGACCTTGGTGAGTTGCAGAGGATCGTATTTTCTTTTGCTGAGCCTAAGGCAAAGCTACAATTTTTCTTGGCTTCTCTGACTCTCCTTTTCTGGATTCTATGTTAAATTACCTCAATATATTATGTCCAATGACACCTAAAGATGAAATAGGGGATTCATAACATTAACAAAGGGAAATAGATATGTGAAGAGGGAATAAAAACAGAATGTACTAAACATAATCTTCAAATCAAGAAAGAATGTAAAGTTAGGCTATTATATTTCACTATTTTTAAAATGCATAGAGGCAAGGATTTTTTTATTTTATTTTATTTTTCTCCTGTTAGCTCAATTAAAATTTCCTTCCAGAGACTGGCAAATGTTAACCACTGATGTGGGCTATTTAAAAGTGTTTGAAAATATCCTTTTATAGCAGAGATATATTATTCAATATTGTTTTTGCTGAATTCAGTCCACAGTAAAACAGTTAGGGCACAGTCAATAAAACACAGAACCATGTTGTGGTTTTTTGTTTGTTTGTTTGTTTGTTTTTGTTTTTGTTTTTGGGGTGGTGGTGGTGTCTAAGTCATTTTTTTTAGAGAATTATTTTTTAATATTTTTCTTTTACCTCACTGTTACAGAATGCGATTGTTCAGTTTTTTGTACCACAGAGAGATTTCTATGCCACAAGATTCTCTCTGGAGACTAAGCTAATTAAATACAATAGAATAAAGATTTCAACCCTAATAAATCTGACTCTTTATTAAGACACTGTGTCACTTTGGTAATTCTTTCAATAAAGCCAGGAGGGATTGATCCTAAAGACTTTTTAATCATTGTACATTTTTTCAATCTTACCCTATCAAACTGATAACTCGAACATGAAAATCTACATATCCTGTATTAAGTGATATTAAGTTGGTCACTGCAAAAGACATTTGACTGAATATCATATAAAATTTACTTTTTTTTTTTTTTTTATCTTTGAAGTATCACCACATGCAATAGCAATTTTCACTGCTGCAATGCTAAATAGGTCATTAAATATAATCACAATATGCAACACAGAAAGTGGTGCCACAAAAACAATGTACATAGATTTTTTTCATGCTGATTTTACAAAAGA
The DNA here is from genome assembly GCF_963932015.1 of Anas acuta. NCBI lineage: Eukaryota > Metazoa > Chordata > Aves > Anseriformes > Anatidae > Anas > Anas acuta. The sequence continues at coordinate 36,653,293 of NC_088979.1, forward strand.
CATGATAGGAAAGTCCCTTCTGTGAGTTTTGCTTCTTTTTATTATCTTCACATTATATTTAACTTTCATTTTGTAAAGAAAAACAGAACTGTAATACACTGCCATGAAACTACATGTTAAATGTAGTAAATGGTACATTTAGGTCAGAGGTTGGACTCGATGATCTTGAGGTCTCTTCCAACCTAGACAATTCTGTGATTCTGTAAATCAACAATCTTACAAACTCTTATGCATGTGCTTAACTTTCAGCATCTACATATCCTAAAGATTTTAATGACATGATCATACTAAATGTGTTCATCAGCCCATAGTTTCAGAACTGGAAACTAATTCTTTATTATTATTTTTTTTTTCTTATATGCTTAGTGATGTCAACATTATATCTAGAAAAAAATAATTATATATATATATATATAATTTAAGGTCATTGTGTTTTTTATTAATGATGCCAATCAGAACACTGTGCAATAATATAGGTATCTTAAAGATTTTACTCGTTTCAAATTCAGACCTCCCAGATTCATGGAACTGAAGTCAGAATTATAATTCTGCAACATGTAAAGTTATCTGTCAAATCTACAAACAGAAGAACTTATTTTTTGTTATTGTTGTTGTTGTTGTTATTGCTGTTCTTCTACTCTTCCATTTCTCTCTCTGTCTGTTTTTTTTGTTTGCTTGTTTTGTTTTGTTTGTTTGTTTATTTTCTTCTTTTTCTTTTATCAAGCATTTCTGCATGTGCCTGTAAGGTATAGTAAAGTTTGAATGATATTGACACTGCTGAACTGATGTTATTAACAGTTCTTCTGTTATCCTGTAGGTCATTTGCTATAGAGGACAAAGCTGTAAATCTAGTAAGGCTCCTTCAGACTTTAAGTCAAAGGTTAATACAGGCTATAGAAAATAAATGGCTAAATTGCTCCTGTGGGAGCTTTCTATGCACAGTATGTTGGTGGGATACGAGTTTCCAGAGCAACCACAAATTCAATATCAGAGAGTGGCCCTCCTGCCTGATGCTGTATTAACTGTGCCTAGCTAGTATATTTGTATGGCTTCCTCACCTATTATGGCACTGAATATATCCTGAATATATTTTCACCTCTACTTGCTTTACTTTAAAACTGGACTCCTAAAGTACCTTATAAGCCATAGGAGCTGTTAGAATAGTCTATGTGACTGGCAAGCACACATCAGATAATCTAACATATCCCTGACCTTGGCAGTTTCAGAAACAGTCTTCTTTACATGAGAATGAATTGATTTTGAATAATTTCTACAAGGTGCTGTTCTATAAATAGTAGAGAGAGGAACTAGGAAAGGGTTTTTCTTCTGTTTATTCATATTTATCTTTTCACACATAAGAAATGTTATCTGTAGTACTAGGAAAAAGGCTTTATTCTGTTAACACGCTATTAACTCTGCATGAGCATATGAGAAGTTAACAAGTTACAATCAACTTTAGAACAAAGATTTCTGGGAATATCATTATTTATTTAATTTTAAAAATATGTAAAAATCTTTCTAACATTTTATTTCAGAAAGTATGGAGATATAGTCCTAGAATCTGCATATAAATTTGTATAATATGCATTAATAATGAAGCTAATGAATTATTAATGTAACATAGTATCATCTAAAATCCTCTTATCAAAGTTGCCTTGCATTTTGGCATATCCAGAGAGATCTCCTTTTAAAGGAAAAAAAAAAAAAAAAAAGAAAAAGAAAAAAAAAAAGAAAAAAAAAGACAGAACTAAAAAACAAATAAAATAATAATAAAATAAAAGTGCCTATTCTTGGAGCACAGATAAGTGAAACAAATAAATAGAAAAGGCTTGTGATCTGTCTTGTTTCAGTCAGGAAAACGCTTAAGCATAAACTGAACTTTAATAGCATGTATTCTTTATTAAAATTAATTTCTTAGGATAAAATCTTGAAAATGAAGCTTATTTTAGTTGCACAGAGCTCATTTTGATGCTCCCTACATAACATAAGTGCTTAGGTAGGATTGGTGCGCACGTCACATGGAGTGACTATTGTACAGATCCCAATTGTTTATCAGAGATTGACATGGAAAGTCCTTCCTTTGCAGAGTAATCTGTGGCTTCAGAGCACCAGAGCTCTTCTACACAGATCTATTTGTGGAAGAGAAGCAGAGAAATAATTCAGATTTATCTGAAAAGCTAAAAATGTGACTAGAAAATAACAATAAAAATTATTATAATAATACAGAACAGAAATCCTAACAGAAAAGGATTTGTAAACCAAATTTCCCTTAAAGGAAATTTGCTTAGAAATCTAACTAGCAGGAAGAGTACAGGATACAGGAACATTTATTTGCAAAGCTGTATGACAGTTTATATGGGCTAGTGAACTGTGTATGGATATTTTGCAAACCAAAAACGGATTATTTGCTTCCATAATGTTTCTTTTCTTCCTGAAAGCACCTTGTGTTCTAGTGTTTCTTTATCATACCATTTTCCTCCACAACCTGCAAGTTGATAGGAAATTGATCAAGGCACCAGAAACATTATTTGGCAAAAATAATACATATTAAAAAAAAAAAAAAAAAAAGTGGAATCACTGGGGAATAAACTGCTCTGGAATACATAGAGAGCAACAGTGACAGCATACAGAGGTGTCTGATTGCTAAATTAGAAAATCAAATTTTAAGCAGTTATGGATAATGAAAGAATTGAAGTTTACTTATTGTAAGGGTATGTAGAAGGGGAGTGTCTGTTCTTTAGGAGTGTCTGGTCAAGAGCCTTTTTCCAAGGCAACATGGCTAATAAGAAAGGGAGGAAGTGATGGGAACTAAGTCTGGTCAGTCATACTAACTGATGAGGGTATGTGAGAATACAGGAATATTTATTCCAGCAGGTTTATTTGATCGAGGACTTCTAAGGAGAGTCAGAATCACAAGAAACAAACCTCTCAGTCACTCTAAATGGCGGGCTAACAAGTGCAGATGCCAATGAGGAAGGATGAACCTTGCAATTGGTAAAGACAGTGAACCAAGGGGGCCAAGACTGGGATGATGGCAAAACTGCAGAGCTCTGCAAAACCATGGAAGGTGTACAGGGAGAAGGAGGAGCAGGAGGAACAAAGAGGGAGAATAGGTAGCAACGGGCATAAAAGGGCCAGCCATATGTAAAACAGGGCTGGTAAATATATTTGTCTGTCTGAGCCCTGCACCTGATCACCACAGTCCTGTTTTCTCATATCTTTCTCACATTAAATCATTTTCCTAACTCTCTCTGTGTATTTGCATTCTCTCTCCTGTGTGTATGTGAGCTGCAAGGACTATATGCCAGCTACCGGTGAGACCTGGATGGGGGTGAGTGAACCTCTGCCAAATACTGGAACAAAATGGGAGAAGGGCCCTCTGGCCTGTGGTGCCACCTACTGGAGTGTGCGGTAGGGGGTCTCAGCAGGTCCCACAAGTCACTCGTGGGACCAGTGTGTGAGTGACAGATATTGTAGTCAGGATGGTGTAGGTGCCCATGGACTGTGGTACCAGCTACTAGAGTGAGTGAGGGTCCTGGCATCAGTAGCTGGAGGGACCACAGATCTCTGAATCTTAAACGGTTGTACGAATTTTGAGCCCAGAGTGGCAGTGGCATGACTGAACTGGGTGCCAGCTACTGGTGTCAGATTGGGAGTGTAGGTGCCCACGTACTGTGGTGCCACCCCCTGGAGTGGGTGAACTGTGGGTTACAGTCTGTGTGCACAGTACTGGCTGCTGTGTGGGGAGGGTGCGAGTGTCTATATTTTCCCCTGGTGTGAATGGTGTATGTGTATTCGCTAGCAAGCTTAAAGCTGGAGTAGCCAGTGAGTAAGAGGAGACACGGGTCTTGGCCTGGTTGTCAGGTGGTCGATGGACAGAGCTGAGACAAAAAGCAATGTTGTTTGAGCCTCTGTGAGGGCAGATTTAAGAAAAGGAAAAGGAAATAAATAAATAAATAAAATAAAACTGAAGAACAGCATCTGGGAAAGCTAGCTCAGCTCTGGCCAGTAGTGGGTCCCTCTGGAAATGTTGACTACAACTGGCCTTTATCTAATATGGGTGTCGTGTTAAAGGGGTGTAGCTGATTAACTGTTACGGGCCCGGTTGGATTCAGAGTACTGAACCAGTCGGACATTCACCAAAACTGGGGGTCCGTTCGGACATTCACCAAAAAGGTAATAACCGCCTGGGGGTCCGCTCAGACATTCACCAACAATGCATTAACCATCTGGGGGTCTGGTTAGATTCAGAACACTGAACTATCACGGATAACCACCCTCACCCTAGTTGCATTAATGAGAGCTATCACAATGCAATCAAGTATGGTTTATTACAGCAACAGATAATCAGGTTCTTTTGGATTGCCGGTGATAGTGACTGTCTGCAAAAGCAAGCTAGTATGCATGAAATACACAGGTGTTGTAGGTGTTACAGATGTTATACAGGTGTTGTAGGTGTTACAGATGTTACAGATGTTATAGATGTTATAGATGTTATAAGTGTTACAGATGTTATAGGTGTTATAGGTGTTACAGGTGTTACAGGTGTTACAGGTGTTACAGGTGCGCAGCCTAGAAATAAACGCGTTAAAAGGATCAAAGACTCTATAGAGATTTATGAGCAAATATTCAGATCTCACCCAAAGGTGTCCCAATGGGGGGGGGAAGAGAGGCTCAGCCCGTCGACTGATCCCAGGAGTCAGGAGGTCCTAAGGATGTTGTATGTCCTCGGGATGGTATCTCCCCTGACGATGGTATCTTCCCTAACATCCCCTCTCTCTTGGGTCAATTTATATTATTTTCTGTCTTCTAGGTGGAGCTTGAGTGGCTCTAGTCAAGCATATCTTAGTTATGATTGGTGTAAAGTTTTCCCATCTCCGTTTAAAGTAATAGGCTCCGAGAAATTCAGGGCGCATGCTCAGTGAGGGGTGGTCGCACCTTGGAGGCGGGTAGCTTTTGGGATGGAGGTGTGTTTTGGTATTATAATGATATTATAATGAGCAAAAAGTACACTAGGGTACAGCATTTGTCAAAACATGACAGGTCTTTGGCTTAGGGTGGCAAAAAGTGCAGCTTTGTGCACAAGAACAATCGAGGCCCCACCTGATTACAGAGCCTAGCCGTGGTGTCTCCACTCCACTCCACGCTCCGTGCTGTTCCTTAGAGCTAGCACACCAAGTTTCCCCAGCGCGATAGCATCTAAGGTTGGGAGCCTAGGGAACGCTCAGATAATGCAGTTATGCCCTACCCTGAAAGCCTCTTCAATGCTGTACCTTTTCCTTAAAAGTGTGAATGTTAGTTTTATTTTCCTAGTTACTTCAGGCAATTACACCACAATGGGCAGCTTCTGGAGTCTTCTCACAGAGGTCACCCCTGCAGCCTCTTGCTACCAAAACTTTGACATGTAAGCCCAATACTATTGGGCTATTGACATATTATTTCATGTCCTGACTAAGTTGAAATTAAGTCATTACTGCATAAGTGTTTTCATATTTCGATTCTAGGTTTCCCAAGTTATTTAGCTGTAGATGGTAGATGCTCTGTCAGACGAACAAAGATGCTTTGTCAGGATCTCAAAGTTTTCAATGGCCAAGACTATTTGTATTTGTATTTTAGATTTACACTTTTATATGGAATCTTATATTCTGTCCCTTGCTGTGTTCACTTAATTCCTTCCACTGATTCATTTTGAAGGTCAGCCTTGGAATAGGAATTTCAAAACATTCGGGAAAGTTAGAGAAATTCTTGAGATGACTGCTTTACATATTTCAGAATGATTTGCACTGTTAAAAGTATGGACTGTCCAAAGGTCTTTTCTGTGCAATAACTCTCAGCTGGAAAGATACCAAGTCTTTCCAAGCCTAGATCAACCACACCTGTTTTTCCCCATACTATCTAATAGAGAAGAAATGCAGCATTTTCCAGAAATCTTCATCTTGAGTTTGATATGGAGTGATCCATACCACTGACACATACCAGATAACTTTCAAAGAATGATAAATAACTAGAAAACTGTACCTTTTGACCTGTTTAGTCTGCCCTTCATAACATGTTCAGCTTTCTGTTTCTTTCTGCAAGTATATCTTTTTTAGAAATAAAACTCACTTTACAATTAATGTTGAAATGTTTACAATTAATGTCTGAAATGTTTCTTTTGATTTTTTATTTTTCCGAATAAAAAAGTTACTGTGCACTTGACTTGACCTTAGTCAGCAATGACTTTCCAAGAAAAGAGGCAAAGTTCCAGCTACCTTTGAAAAACAAAGAAACAAAGAAACACTTATGAGATATCTAGGGTTTAGCACTGCATTTAATCCCTGTAAAAGGAAATTGAATGTACTTAAGCAGTCCCAGTGATGAAATCTTTTGGAGTGAATTCTTAGTATTATACAACAGGGAGTCAATGGGGGAAAAAGAATACTGTACAATTCTATATGACACTGAATGAAACTGAATATGAATAGGGAAGGTTGAAATATACATATGCATGAGCATGCAAATGGTGTGTGGTGAATTCTATAAACAAATTCAGACAAACAAAAGGAAAACAGATGCTGTTACAACATCCCTGAAGTATTTATTTGGAGAGTAGCATCCCTCTATCCATATAGCAAATTCTCAGTGCTTCCCAGTGGCCTTTGCATTTCTGGCCTTTTAATTTACAGTAGAAACCTGCTCAGTATTTTGAAGATATTTGTTGATTAAAATATCTTTTCTCTTTCATATACTTGTGTCACATCTGTTTAATGAGATTTAATTTGTATTAGAATATTACTTTTGTTGATTTCAAACAGAAAAAAAAACACCACTAACAAAAAAACATAGCTGTTCTAGCAAATGGCCAAGTACACCTTAATATAAGAGCCACTTTTAAATGAATGCAGGGTAAAAATGCAATCAAAGGCACTGATAACTTGCACTCTTGATTAGAACACTGGGAGCTCAAAACTATTCAGAATGTTTGTCCACAACTGTTATTATTTCCCTCTATGGAAAATAATAATAATAATAATAAAATAATAAAAAGATACTTCATTCTACTTATTTCTGCTGTGCTTTTTTGTGTCCTTTAACTGTGAGATTTAAAGATTGTCAGATTCAGAATCTGACTTTTACAGAAATAAAAACTAATAGTTTTACTTTAAACATTGAAATAACAGAATGTCTCTACCTACAAAATATAAATAAATACATCAGAAAGCTAGAAGCTATTGCTCCCTGTTTGGCCTTTACTGTTCCTAGAAGTGATGAAGTATGTATAGATAACTAAAAATTTTTCTAAATAACCAAGGTTGACATCACTTTTAAGGGAAGTTAATGGAAATTTTCTTTCATTAAACATCAACAGCCATTGGAGAAATGCATTATAGTGCTGGGAGCAGAAAAATACATTGTGATCAGCTGTTTTAAATATATATATATAAATAAAGTCAAAATTACAAGAACTTTAATGTTCACCATCCTCTTTATCCGCTAATATGCATGTTAGACAGTCTCATCAGCAGAAACATATGATGGCCAGAAAATGCAGGATTTTTTGTAGCTAATTTTAGGATGAGAAGCTCAATTTTAAGGCTTGTTTAGTACTGACTAAACAGAAAGAAAACCTTTTATCTGATTCTAAGTTTCCTCAAGAAATTAAGCATCACTTTAAGAGACTAATCAAGGAATCGGTAGGGATGACAGTAACTTGAAGAGTGTGTTGATGATTCTGTCATCTCACATCTTAAAAGTTTAATATTAATCACTTAGAGAATTAAACTGTTAAATTCTATGTAGCATACCAGTCTCCTAGGAAGTGATTAATGACTCAGAGTCTGAAGCAATCTGTTAAACACATACCATCTTGGACATAAACTCACTATACTGGAGGAAGAGTACCAGTTAAAACTAAGGAAACATTCCTGTTTCTCTTATCCTGCCTATATTCTGAAGATTGCTTCTAAAAATAATTCATAGAATCATGGAATCATTTAGCTTCAAAAGACCTTTAAGATCATCAAGCCCAACTGTTAACCTAGCACTGCCAAGTCTACCACTAAACCATGACCCTAAGTAACACATCTGCACATCTTTTAAACACCTCCATGGATGGTGACTCAGCTACTTCCCTGAGCAGCCTGTTCCAATGCTTCACAACCCTTTCAGTGAATAAAGTTTCCCTCATATCCAACCTAAATCTCCCCGGCACAATGCGAGGCCATTTCTATCTCTTGTTGCTTGGGAGAGGAGACTGACCTTAACCTCCCTACAACCTCCTTTAAGGTAATTAAAGTACAATAAGGTCTACCCCGAGCCTCCTTTTTCTCTAGGCTAAATAACTCCAATTCCCTCAGCTGCTCCTCGTAAGACTTGTTCTCTAGATCCTTTACCAGCTTCATTGTCTGACTTTGGACATGTTCCAGCTCCTCAATGTCTTTCTTGTAGCAAGGTGTTCAAAACTGAACACAATATTCAAGGTGCAGCCTTGCCAGTGCTGAATGCAGGGGGACAATCCCTTCTGTAGTCCTGATGGACACATAGTTTCTGATATAAGCCAGGATGCTGCTGGCCTTCTTGATCACCTAAGCACACTGCTGGCACGTATTTCACCAGTTACTGATCAATACCCCCAGGTCATTTTCAGCTGGGCAGCTTTCCAGACACTCTTCTCCCAGCTGATAGCATTGCATAGGGTTGTTGTTCCCCGAGTGTGTGACCTGGCAGTTAGCTTTGTTGACCTCATACTGTTGGTCTCAGACCATCAATCCAGTCTATCTAGATTCCTCTGTAGAACCCTCCTCAGGAAGATCAATAGTCCTGCCCAGCTTGTTGTCATCTGCAAACTTACTGTGGGTGCACTCAATCCCTTAATCCAGATCATTGATAAAGATATTAAAGAGAACTGGCCCCAATATTGATCCCTAGAGAACACCCCTTGTCACTGGCCTCCAGCTGGATTTAACTACATTCACTATGACACTTTGAACCCAGCCAAGCAGACAGTTCTTTACCCAACAAAGCATACACCCATCCAAGCCATGAGCAGACAGTTTCTCCAAGAGAATACTGTGGGAAACAGTGTCAAAAGCTTTACTGAAGTCTAGGTAGACAACACCTACAGCCTCTCCCTCATCCACTCAGAATGTCACCTTGTCATGGAAGGAAATCAGGTTAGTCAAGCAGGACCTGCCTTTCATAAACTTTTGCTAACTGAACCTGATCATCTGTTTTCCCTGTGTGTATGGAGTGATGTCACTCAAGCTCCATAAACATCCTGGGCACCAAAGTCAGATTGACAAGCCTGCAGTTCCCTGGTCCTTCCATCCATTCTTGTAGATGTGCATCACATTTTCTAGCTGCCAGTCAAGTGGGACCTGCCTTGATAGACAGGACTGGTGATAAATGATGGAAAATGGCTAAGTGAGCACTTCTGCCATCCCTCTCAATACCTTTTGGTGGACCTCATCTGGTCCCATAGACTTGTGTGCATCTAAGTGCTAAACATTTCCTCTTGGGGCTTCATTCTTCTCCTCATCCCCATCTTCCAGCTCAGGATGTTGGGTACCCAGAGAAAACTGGTCTTATTATTAAAGGCTGAGGCAAAAAAAGGCCTCAGCCTTATCTTCATCTTTTGTCATTATGTTTCCCCCCACATCCAATGAAGGATGGAAATTCTCCTTAGTCCTCCTTTTGTATTTATAGAAGTTTTTGTTTGTTTTGTTTTGTTTTTGTTTTTGTTTTTCTTGTCTTTAATGGAAGTAGCCAGATTAAGCTCCATCTGGGCTATGAAACTTCTAATTTTCTCCCTGTGTATCCTAATGACATCTTTGTAGTCCTCCTGAGTGGCCTGCTCCTTCTTTCAAAGGTAATAAACTCTCTTTTTCTTTCTTAGTTCTAGCCAAAGTTCTCTGTTCAGCCAGGCTAGTCTTACAGAACACAGGGATGGCCTGTTTCTGCACCTTTAAGATTTCATTCTTGAAGAGTGTCCAGCCTTCCTGGACTCAGGACTGCCTCCCAAGGGACTCTGCCAAACCAGTCTCCTAAACAGGCCAAAGCCTGCCCTCCAGAAGTCTAGGGTAGCAGTTCATCTTTAGTTTTCCAGGAATCAAAAGATCTATTAATTCCTGAGACAGTCTCCAGTCTTCAAATCACCCACAAGTCATTCTCTGTTAACAAGCAAAAGGTTCAGTGAAATACCTTCCCTAGTTGGCTCATTCACCAGTTCTGTCAGAAGTTATTTTCCACACGCTCCAGAAACCTCCTAGACTGTTTCCTCTCTTCTGTGTTCTATTTCCAGCAGACACCTGGTAAGTTGAAGACCCCTACAAGAACAAGGGCTAGTGACTGTGAGACTTCTAGCTGCTTATAGAATATTTAATCTGCCTCTCCTCCTGGTTTGACAGTCTATAACAGACTCCCACCATGACATGATCCTTGTTGGCCTTCTCCCTGAATCTTACTCATAAACATTCAACCCTATCGTCACTATTATTAAGCTCTAAACAGTCAAAAATCTCCTCAACATACAGGGATACCCACCTCTCCTCCTCCCCCCCAGTCTCTCCTTCCTAGCTTTACCCTTCTGAAGAGTTTATAGCCATACATTGCATCACTCCAATCATGTGAGTCATCCCACCATGTTTCTGTGACGGCAACTATATTATAGTTTTCCTGTTGCACAGTGCATTCCATATCTTGTTTGATGCCCATGCTGTACACATGTGTATATGCACTTCCATTGGCCTAGTGATTCCATCACCTTTTCAGGAAAAGAAACCCTAATTCCTAAGGATGAGATAAATTTAGTATAAATTGAAATAGTTTTGTTGTTTTTGTAGTTGTTGTTGTTGTTGTTGTTGTTTTCCCCCCATACTGATACTGTCTATATCAGTTCTGTGTTGACAGGTTACTAACTACTTAATCATTCCTAAATGTGTGAGGAAAATCAAATATCCCTGCATTTGAAAGATAATATTTATATTCTTGGACATACCAAAGTGTATTTCCAAATACCTTTTTTTTTTTTCCTGCACTTGGATATCAGATGTGTATCTACCACAATGAGTCCTCATACTAAGTGGAAATTTCTAGATATTCATTTAATAGCAAAGAGTAGCGCAGCAAACAATCTATTTAACATCGTTGTTAAATTATGTTAGGCATTATATAGGTATATATAGATAGGTATTATACATAATGCTATGTATGCGATAAATCCTTGCCCTCATACATATAACGTGTAATGAAGACAAAAAAAAAATAAAATAAATGTTCTAATGATATGATGAAACAGCCCAAAGACAAACAACAAATAGAAAAAGGAGATGAAAGTAGGCAACTGAAAATTAAATTTCAGAAAGCCTATGAACTTACTTGGAAGTTATATCCAAAAATTGGAAGACATACACATGGCTGTAAGCATACACACAGAGAAAGTCCATAATTGCTATTTGCGTTTTTTTTTTCATTATTATTATTTTCTTATTCAGCATTATCTAGAAAATACCTAAAATTCAAGTACAAGAATAAAAAAGAAGCTTATTCCATTATTTTATCAAATTTAACTTGGAACAGTAAACGTAATTTTAGAAAAGAATCTCATCAAACCAAAATGTAGTTATGTATCAACTAAATAAGATCATCAACTACAAGGAAAACTCAAGTGAGAGGCAAGGGTGAAACATTCATTACCCATCAGATTCATGCACATATGGGGATGACATAGCAAAAGGATTATGATTGCTCTCAATTTCCAGACAGAAACAACGTCAAAAGGTGCAGCGCAATTGTTAAGATCTGAAGATCTGAAGCAATCAGACATAAATAATGGAGTATGAAAATTAATGTATTTTAAATAATAAGGGAAGATGGCATAAAATAGAAGGTAAAGTGCATATTTTAGGAAGATTCATTTGAGAAGTGCTATTTATGCTATAGCATTTCAGTGTTAAGGGTAACAACAGTAGCTTTATTATTAGGCACAATCCATAAGTTTTTACTAATACAAAAAAAAGTACAATGCTTTTTACTATATTGATACAGTCATTGAAGACAGGGCATGCAGCTGAGGTACCACAAACATTTGTTATCTGTGAAAAAAGAAAAGATAAGGAATAAAAACTATTTCACATAAGAATTTCAACTCCGGAGAAATACTAAAACCTGTACTCAAAATACACTAGATATTGATCATAAGAGGAATAAATTGATCATTAAAGTACTGATAAGATTGTGTCAGGAAAAAATAAGCCTTACTGAGAAACATCATTCATGTTCAAAGTTTCCAGAGACTCAGGATAGCACTCTGACTCATAAGTGCTGTAGTCTAACTATCTTTTGAGTATTTCTTGTTCCATCTCCCAGATGGGACATACCCATCTCCCAGATGGGACATACCCATTTGTTGTCCCATCTCCCAGACAGATTTGTGAATAATAAAAAAAAATAAAATAAAAAAAAATACTGTTTCAGGGAAGATATAATAAAGAACTTAGAAAACTGAGATTTCTCATCAGATCATTCTGGCCCCTAAGTCTTCCTGTTTAAAAGCAGAGAAAGCAATTAGAGTTACCCCTCAGCTCTATTTGTTATACATTTCTTACAGACTGGAATTCAATTGCCAAGTTGCTGTAGGAAAGTTATGTGGCTCTTGTAAGTCTGTGGAAACATTCAGAAGCATTTCAATGAAAACAACCCACACCTTAAGCTTACATTTTTGAATTACTTTTTTTTCCATTTGGATTAGGTTGTGTAGAGCTGTTTTCCGAAATGATGAGCATGGGGTAGGAAGGTAAACGGTGAGAAGAGGCTATTTTTTCTTGACTATATTTATTTGACCATTGTTGTCAGTATTCATTTTTGCATCACTTTAGGAACCTAAGTCTCACAAACTAATAAGGAGAAACCAAAGGCAGACCATGGAAAATGCACTTAGCAGCCTGATGATAGTCAGAGAAGAAGTCAGAATGATCTTCAAGAGAAAATAATAAAAATAAAAATTAAAATAAAAAATAAAAAATAAAAAATAAAAATAAAAATAGTCCTGAACATAGGCACCAGGGTCAGCTGCAGCCATGACTTTAACTTCTGCAGAGGCTTCTTGCTAAAACCTACTTACAAAGACAAAAATCATTCAAGAGATGAACTCTTCATATTTCAAGCCATTACAGACAGATGATTCTAGATATATCACTTTTATGACCACCAACTGAAGTAATGTCACTCACCTTGAAACAGCCTGTCAAGATTGTTCTGCTGAAGAATGTGATAATGCTCTTTTATGGTTTTCCAGCTTTAAAAATAATAAATAAATAAATAAATAAATAAATAACTTTTTTTTTCCTTCCTTTACATACACAGGTGAGCATTGAACTAATTATGAAGAAGATTGCTGAGAAAGAATTTCAGATGATTTAGAAATAAGAAAAAGAACTTCCTTCCCCCCAGATGTATCTTGTCTATCTTTTTCCATTTTAGATCCAATGTCACAGCGCCAAATAACCATGCAAAATTTCTACTAACAATGTTTACTTCCATTATTTTTCTCCGAACATGCATTACAGTGTTTTCTGTTTGTTATTGTTGTGTTTGTTTGTTTATTTGTTTTGAAGTCACTGCTTTATGTATTTTTTTTTTTCCTTTGTAGTGTTTAAAAAGATTAAGAAAGTGAGTTTAGAACTCTGTCACATATATATTATGTGCTTTCTAGGGAAAAATGAGACCTTTTTATTTCTTAATATTTTTGCAGTCATTGGAGATGACTCTGCAATTACAAAATACATATTAAAACATTTTTTTAATTTATTTTTCTCACTTTTTCCTTTAGAATGGAAGAAGTGTTTTCACTGGTGTTTCACTTACTTCTGCTTTTATGTTTTTCCTTGTTATATAGTATTTTTTCAATAATACTATTTTCTAATTTTTCTAATTTTTTTTTTCTAATACTATTTACTATTTTTTTCCTTGTTATATAGTATTTTTCCTTGTTATATAGTATTTTTTCAATAACTTTAAAATTCCTGGAAAGAGTTGTGAGGAATGTTTTAACAATTCCAATTCGTGTCCATAAATTCGTGTCCATAAAGAACAATTCTGTTTTAATCCTGTCTGCCTCTGGGCCCTGCACTGGCAGTTTAATTCTTGAACCACAGATGCAGTGTGTCCCAGTCTCCCCCTCATTCCAGTCAATTTATCAAGTCTTCAGAAAACACTCCTTAAATTTATGAACCTGTTTGCTTTTGTTATTCCTGACTTCTAGTTCTAACAGTTACAGTTTTTTTTCTGTCTTCTTGGAGATTGATTTAACACTGCTATAGATGTTATATAGATGACTGTGAATAGCTGGGAAAGAATGTTTTAATTGCTCGTGAGTCGTCAAGCTGTTTGGGAGTTTCAGAACAACTGATAATAACTGGTGACTGCTGGTGACTGTTATGAGATACTATGTGGATCCTTGGTATCTGGCCAGGGGGGCCAAGAGATTAAGAGGAAGAAAAAAGAAGCTGAAGGACGGTTGGGAGGCAAGACCTGTGGAGAGTGTACAGAGAGTGTTCCATAAACTTAGAATAGTGCCGAGTAAGTACAAAGGGTGAGAGGAAGACTACGAGCCTTCAGCATGAAAGACCCCTAGAGACCCCCAGAGGAGACTGATGCGCATGCTCCAGTAGGAGGAACTGGACCCCGGAAGCTAATTATAATAATCTATTTTTTTAGAAGTAGTAATGAATATGTATTAGTCTAGGTGCATAAAAATCAGCTGCTTGATGTAACTGGTGTGCGTCCTGGTGGAGCGGAGACTCCCGGTGCACCCAGCGCTGTTTGCTTACCTCTATTCCTTTATATTCTTTTAATAAATCCTATTTTTTTATTTAATCCTAATTTGAATCCTGAGCCATTTATAACAGAGTTAAGTGTTACAGTGATAAACAGTGACAGTTTTCTTTTCATCAGTCAATGTAGTCAATTCAAAAAACAAAAAAAAAGAAAGACAACACCCCTTTCTACCACCATCTTCTCCCCCCCCCAAAAAAAAAAAATAATAAAAATAAAATAAATAAGAATAAGTAAGTGTATATATATATACTTAGTGCAAACACTTTTTTTTTCAGGATTTTTTTTAAATGATAGGGAAAAAGGAGTAAATTCTCTTGAAAAAGGGAAACAAACAAACAAAAACAGCTCTGATTTCCTTTCCAAGCAGAAAGCCTATGTTATTTTTAATGACCCCTTATTTGGTAAATTGCTCACAGACATGCTTAATGCTCTACAACATACATGTAAGTTATGCACTGGACAATGCATAACTTTAAAAACAAAGTTTAAACCACAGAGGTGGTTTAACTGAAAAGGCTCAAAGTGGTAATGCTTAAAAAATAAATAATCTACTTTTTAGTGAGATGATATTATAGGACAACATGGAATAGTAATTACGTAATTCATTCTGACATCTTCGCATCACCAAGTTTAGACATCAGTGGTTGCTGAAGCTGTGTGAATGTTTTTAAAGGTTCATTACTACTCCTTCTCCTGCTACTTTCCTAATACCTGTGGTACATTTACATCCATGATGTAGCTATCACCTCTGGCCATTCTTTGAAAGAAACCTCTTAAACAGTAACAATCAAGCTGCCGGACTCATCACCAGTCACCTCCTGTCAGCAAATAGCTGTGGTCCTCTGCTTTCTTTTCTAGGGTAATTCATCATATCTAAGCAATCTTACTTCGATCTCATTTCAACCCAGCAGCAGATGTAGGTCTGTCTGAAAGATATGTCAGACATAATTGTAGCTTTGCCAAAGTGAACAATTAGGATGTTTCTTTTTTCTCTCTCTACGTAAAATCAGGCGTAGACATTTTGGCCCTTCAAACTCTGAAAGTGACCACTAACACTACTTTAGCACTGGGATCACTCTGAATAAATCAAGACTTTCACATCCTCAAATACAATAACATTACTTCCATAAATTACAGTATGTCTTTCATAATGCAGAACTTTTGACTGATAGACAGAATAACCATTACTATCTAGTGAGACAGGCAAGCAGACGTTCAACAGAATCCTGATGCCTGATATTTCTCACCTTGTGGCTCCTTAGAACCAGCAAAATTTTAGTTTTCTTCCTCGGGTTTTGGAGGTATGTTTTTGTTTTTCAACTGGACTGTAATTTCAACAGCATTGTAATTTTCAACAGCATTGTAATTTCTCTCTGACAGTCAAGTATGCAAGTGTTTTAGTAGGTAAAACTCAGCTGTGATGGGTGGAACATTAACAGATGTGTTCACAAACTACTACCTTTCTTCCTACCTATTAGAATGGAACAGAGGAATTAACTGTGTGTGTTTCCCTGAAAATGAGGAAGTCCTCTGTTTTTTACAGATGACTTCTGTGACAAAGACATCATCAGCTTGCTGTTAGAGAGTCTTGATATCTATGTTGGTTGTTTGTGCTTGAACGCAGCATTTTGAATGTTGCTGCAAAAATATGGAAAATAGGGTAGGAGCACATATAGTTAAATGTTTAGATGGGATGTTTGGATGTGTCTTAGTGGGAATATGAGAATTTTATTTATTCTCAGATATATAATCCAGATATGCAATCTTGGAAATATAAACTTCCCAGCCCAACTTCTGGACACCTGAAAGGCATCTCAAATGCTTCAAGTTCCACTATCACAATTATAACATTGATAATCACTGTATTTCTATTGTGTAATTCAATACTCATCTGAGACTTTCCATGTGTAAATGCGAAGGGTATAAGAGCATTTACTTTTTTTGTTTCTTTATTTTTATTCACTCTCTTAATTTTATGGTAATTATACTACTGAAAGCACATTGTTGCACAAAGTAGTTAAAATACACACAATGGCCCTACTAACTGCCAGGGAAAGATAATAAAAAGCAATGGGTACATATCAATAGTCTCTGTTAGTGGAACCAGAAGGTAAATTGTACTTGTTAGGACTTTTTGTGTTTATAATAAATATTTGAATGACTACACAATCTTTTATAACTGAAAAGCCAATCCCTTTGTCCTACTGTGAAGAAAGTGTGCATATGTTGACTGTTAATTCAGCAGTATATCTGCTGGATTCTTTTTGTCATTAATTGCTGCTAAAAAAATTATAACCTGGAGAAGGTTGGTGATAATGGGCTTTAAGCCTTACAAACTCCCCAAACCAGTGGATTAAATAATCTACTGTGTTCTGTGTAGTCCCTGAAGCATGTTTTAATGGTTCTGCTGAAAGGGTATCAATCATATAGGTACCATTCCACAAAATTATGGTCAGGTGCTCCAAGATGGTTAAATGTTTTAATTCTCTGTAATATAATACAAGTACAGAATTATATACATGTATAGGAGGCATATAAATCAGAAATAATTGCACAAACAATATTTTTCACTTTGTTTTTAAAATTTATAGGTTTAAACTAAAAGGTTTTGTTAAGTTTATTTTTTAAGATTTTTTTATTTCAGTTTTTATTAAGAGAATTCTTAAATTATAAAGGCAAAACTAGACAGACTTTTTTCCTATGATTTTCTAAACATAGCTGTGAATTGGAAAGCAAGTATAATTCCATCATCATTTATGAGTTCTTTTAGTTTGTTTTTAAATATGACCATTCATGCTGTTTGTGGGTCTATGATTTCAGTTGGAAATTTAGCTCGTTGTAGTTACTGAAAAGGAAATGTATGTGTTTTCATAGAAAATATAGTTAATTATTTTCCTCGAGGAACTACTATAACTAGGGACTTAATATTTTTTATAGATTGTTACCAATAATAATAATCATAAATAAATAAATAAATACATATTTAGGAAATTTTCATCTATCACTTGAATACAATTGAAATTTAAAAGGGAATGTTATTTATTACTTCAGTCCTTCCAGAGGCTCTTCTGCCCTAGAATTTCCAAGGCTACTCTAGAGCTGAGCTTAGGGATATGGTTTAGTGGGGACTGTTAGTGTTAGGTCATAGGTTGGACTCGATGATCTTGAGGTCTCTTCCAACCTAGAAATTCTGTGATTCTGTGATTCAATTAAAAATTGCCTTATTATGACTGTGAATAGATATCACAGTCATGGCAGCATGTCTTTGAGCAACCTGATTTAGTGGGAGGTGTCCCTGCCCATGGGACTTGGAGCTAGATGATCTTTAGGTGTCTTCCTACACAAACCATTCTATGATTCTATGATTCACATTGGATCTCTTCTTCCATTTATTTATTTTTTCCCTTTTCCGTTATAGCTATAGCCCACCTCTCCCTCCACCCATTTCCCCTCCCTCCCCCCACTAAAAGAAAATCTGACTTGTTTTCTTTGTTTTCTTCCTGAGTTTTCAACACAATCATTTCAGAAAGTGAAAACAACAACAACAGCAAAATCTCAGTCAGAGATTTGTTAACTCTATGTTTTAATACTAGGAAAATATCTAATCCGGTGCTCATAAAACATATTTTGGAATAAAATAACATTCCTTATTAGTGATCTCCTTTTCGACTTTTTAGTTATATTTTTACATGTATTTCCTTTAGAATTGTATTATCTATAATTTCTTCTTTGCATGATTTCCATTATTTTATATGTATCCTTGAAAATAATGTGTGTTAGCAATTACAACAGAGAATTGTGCAAGACAAGTGCCAGGTAAACGTCATTATCATTTCTAGATAATATGCTCATCTCCATTCATGACTACTTGTATGCTTAAGACAATATCTTTGCTTATGAAAGCTGGAATAGCTTTGAAGTTCTGGTATGTCTTGGCTATTTTTTCTCCATGCTGGAATGAGACTTGAATTCAACAGACACTCTCTGCTGAATGACACTGTCAGCAGACAGTGTCTAATGTGTCATCATTTCCCATATTTAGGAATAAATTATTCTATATCTGACTGAGGAAAAGGTACATTGGGAAGGCCTAGGTTCATTGAATATATTCATATTTAAGTAATTAGCAATCTATTTGCCTTTATCAAGGATCTGGAACTACACTTCTGCATATGAAGAACAGAGTTACTGTATTAGAGGGTTACAGGTTCAGATACATAGTTTGCCTTTTCAGATTGCTTCCAATGCTCATTCTATGGTTTTACATAAATCTTTTACTATTGCTTCAACTGACTTCCTAAATATTGAGTAAGGGATGATGATGATGATGATGATGATGATTTAATTCCCTGAATCATCTCAAGTAATTTGGTATTAAAATATCTACATAGTTTAGTTTGAACCTACATTTTTTTTTATGTTCTGTCAAGGCTCTGTGACTGAATGCACATCTTTGTTAGTAATTAAGCTATTTTAAGATTTCTCAAAAAACTCTTGGGTGAGAACTATCTGCTTCTATGAATATTTGCTCTTAAATATATCACTTTGCACTTCATCTGACTTGTCATTGTCTGACAACAACTCATGTTCATTAACTGAAGAGAGCAGTTCTAAAGCTCTCTTTAGAGAGCTTCTCAGCTTCCTGCTGTTGGAATTTGACACAAATCAATCATTTAACATCTTTGAAAGATTATTTTCCCTATATTCCTCCTTTTCTCTTTGTTATCCGAAGGAATTCAGAGGTATATTATTATTATTGTCATCATCATCATCGTTATTGTTATAATAAATAGACATAGCCAAGTTATTATACATTGTCCAAGATAAGAATTTAGATGGTAGGACTCCAGAAAAATCTTAGAAAGTTCAGGTTCAAGGCAGTCATTGTTCTGGTAAATTAAATATTAAAAATATGTTTCTATTGCTATTATCAAATAACAATTGCAAAGTAAGCTGTTAAGATGCAATATATAGACCCTCTTTTACTTCCCCCTTCCCTTCCCTTTTTTTTTTTTTCTTTACAGAAAGTCATTGGGTTCATATGATACACATGAAGTCTTCTCTTCTAGCCAAAATATACTTCATGTCTTCAGCTGTCTGTCCAAATAAATCCCTTTCTTTCTCCTTATAATCTTTGAAATCTCCTATTGCACTCAAATGACGACAGCAGGACAGAGCCATTAATGACATGAGTACCCAGAAACAATCAAGTATATAACTAACTAACTGAGTCATGTCAACATGTCAAGTCTACTTTATCCCTTTCTATCAGAAAAGGCCCCTCACTTAATGTGTTTGTTACAAACATTCTGAATTGGATATTGCAACACTTTGATAGAAATTGGGAGGCAGTCAAACCTCATATGTACTTCTAGTGTGATATTTAAATAAAAATATATTTATTGCGGGGTTTTTACCCATGCATATTTCTTTCAAAATTTTGCTTTGAAGCAATGGCTAAATTTAGAAAGGCACTACATCTGTTTCAGGATAATTTTAGGATATAGACATGTTCATATCCTATGGAATTCAGTTTCAGTTACTGCCTAAACTTGAATTACTTAAATTCTTGGGATCTCCTGCTCCCTTTTGTTTGTTTGTTTGTTTTTTTTTTTTTTTTTTTTTTTTTTTTTTTACAGTCACCTGTATTTCTGCTCTTGAATATGACTAATGAATTATGTACAGATATCAGTTTCCAAATGGGGCAAAACTCAGAAATGTACTATTCTGTTCTGAATTTGTCTGTGATATTTGCCTTGTGTATTTTCAATGTCTAACTCCCATATAAGACAAAGAAGAGAGCTCTTTTATTAATTATTTAATAAGTAGAAGATGAGGCCAAATACAGAAAGCCCAAATTAGGATTCATCTACTCTAACTATATGCATCCAGTACTTATGAGGATCTAGTCAGGAGATAGTCTTATTTTATAACCAATAGAGCTCTCTTCATTTTTTAGAAACCACTTCATCTGATTCAATTTAGATGATCAACTTCAAATTAATGCAAATTGCTCCCTTGGAAGTAGATTTTTTAAGGAATTTAGGAAATTAGCTAACATTTAAAAATCCAAGTGCATCCCAGGTCTAGACTTTCTCCTCTGCCTTACTTGGAACAATTGAGAGAGGACAGTGATTCCATTTGATAGATGATCTATTCAGTAGTAGTTTCTTATGGTACTATGAAGTAAATGTGTTCTGAAGCTATAGAATTTTCTTTAAAGGAAGAAATGCAAATTGGTTAAAGTGAGTGAGAGTGGTCTTACAGTCTGATAATTTAGATAACAATAGAACAGCTTAAAGAAAGCGATAGTTAATAATAATAATAATTAAAAAACAAAACAAAAACAAACATGTTTTCAGTGCTCAAGTACTCCATAATGAGAGCAATGTCCTTAACAGTTAGAAATCTTATACAAGTCTCTGTTCCAAACATGACAACAGAAATGTATGCTCCTATTTCTGCTATTCCATATGATAGTGGTTGCTCTAGCCAATTATTTAGGTTTATTACGTTTAAGGAAGTACTGAGCTTTATTTTTGCAAGTGTCTAGGAAAGGAGTCTAACCCAAGAATACAGAAACATGAATTTTCACACCTGCCCATAGTTATAAACCTATAAACCTATTTTGTAAGGAGGAAGAGAATAAGTCCTTCTCTATCCCTTAACAATTTATTGCCTTTAACATCCCATTGCTTAATGTTGTAATTCCTGTGAAATAAACAGCAAAGTTTTGAGGGTAACCGCTGGTACTGTGCAGAAGTATTAAGAGTTACCCCAAGAGGCTACTTCATAAAGGCTAGAAGAGACATAGAACTTGTTTGGAATGTTTCCACTATATGCAGTTACTCAGTGTATACTGGAACAAGCTTAATTTCTTCTTGTATTCATAAGCATTTATCCTTGGCAGCTTACTACTTTAGCAACGGTTTTCATAAAGTGACAATGTGCCAAAGAACAAGGTGCTACAATGTCTAAAATGCTTTGTGGAATTAACTTAAGTCATTTGAAACTGCTTTGATAAGTCATGTCTATGAAACATCTTTGCAATTTAATGAAGTATCAGGGGAGGGATGAAAATTATGTATGTATGTATGTATTTATTTATTTATTTATTTTAAAAAGGTGTAATTGAGGAAAGGGTGGGAGTTTTTCTGACCATATTTAATTTCTGGCTTTCATTGAAAAACAACTATTTATATCAAAGGGTCATGCTCCAAAGCACAAGTAAAACTTTCAATGACAGGGCTTAGTGTAACACCTATTAAGATCTGCATCATACAGACGGGAAGGAAATAGAAAAACCTCAAAATGAGGCTACAGAAAAATGGATTTTGCTGTCTAAGACTACACAAAGATACTACTTTAAGTCACTTTTTTGAGACTTTATTTGATATATTTGTTTTAAGCAAATGCATCCAAAAATCTGAACAGTTTATTTTATGACTACTCAAGTAAAACATTCTGATATTCCAGTCTGTCCTTGCAAGTTTCAAGGTTACGTACAACAGATTAGAGCTGTCAAGCCACATGGAGCTTATTATATAGTGTTTCCTGCTAAGGCTTCCTATGAAACTATTAGCCTTTTCCTTTGACATTTCCTGTTCTGCATGGCTGAATGTGTTCATAACCCACATATTGCTTTGAACATAGTTTAAGCACTGTTCAGGTTAAATTAGTTGCTAACAAGTTGCACTTACTGAATTGCATTTGTTTACACTACAAAAGAATATTGTTATCCTCTGTGGTTTCAATAGTTTCCTTTCAAGTAGTTTGTGTATAAGCATATTAATTATTTTCCTCTTAATAAGGGCATTAAGAAATTGTGTTCTGGATACTAAGAATGTAGAATCCAAATTAATTTGTATAATGAATTAATTCTTACATGTTAGTAAAATGTCTCATAACATTATTTTAAACATTTGTTTCATTGAACAGGTAAACAATAACATAATTTCACGTTATACTTTCCCTAATCTTTCTATAAGAAGTTATCTATATGACAGTAATAAATTTTAAGATTCGGTGTTTGGAAAAGAAAGAAATAAACAATTACAAAAAGAACACAACAACTAACACTTAAATTCAATGGCTACGTAAACTCCATTGGCAGAATTTATTCTTCTGAGGAAGACAGAATATCCCAGTGCAGATCCTCAGCTGCTGTAAGCTGAATTGACCACTTGATAGGTTGATGGTAATTTATTTGACCTGGGCATTAGACCAGTTTGGTTAATTTCTCAGAAACAGAAAGATGGGATTTGGCTTACATTATAATGAAAATATGGATGTATTAAGTGTTTAAATGACTTATTCTCAATGGCAATTGTGTACTAAATGTGTTTTAGTATACTAACTGAAAAAATGGAATGTGTTGTTTCCATAAAGCCTTATGCTATGTGCTATACTTTTGGAAAACTTTTATAACCCTTCACATCTTTGCAAGAGGTCATTATAAGAGGCTGTTATTAAAGGAATACATAATTTTTCCACTTTGCTTGACATAGAGTACATTGCAAGAGTTCAATATTTGCAGGTGACTCTATTTAGTAGACAATCATTCAGTGTGGAAATTTGTAGAACTGGTTGACATAACAGGTTGACATAGTTTAACATAATTAACAGTGTGCTGAGGAACATCCCAGCTGAATTTGTTTGTACAGGGAATAATTGTCTATATCAAGGTCACTACAATACACTAAGGGCACCTATTAAAACATGATATTCAAATGTACAACAACTTCGCAAAGAAATTACTTCTCTCTCAACCACATAGTGGTAAATATGGATTTATCCTATATTCAATCTCTAGGCACTTAAGTAGCATAAAAATGCAAACAACAAAATGTAAATACTTCTTTTATTGGGATATAAAACTATCTAGTGAGGTATTAAAGCATTCATAGTATGTTTGCAACATTTCTAAAATGCTATTTTTCAGAATTTGACAGTTAAATACTGCAGCAACAACAAGACCTGAAAAAAAAAAAATCAGCTTTTGTTTCACATTTATATTAATAATATATGTACTCTGTTCATATACGAACCTTAGTGAAGTAGTATATTTATGCTAAGTAGTATATTATTTATTTATATAAAAATGGAGAAAATAAACTTACAAATCTGAGAAACACTGGAAGTGTTATCATTTTTGAATATTTTGCTGTATTTTATCTATTTCTATGGAGGGAAGGAGGGTAGAGAAGAACCTTGGTCCAAGGTTTAACAGCAGTCTACAGAGAAACCAGCTGTTATAGGGAATATTGACAAGAATTATTTAATTTTTGCAGAAATATTTAGCCTGAAATGTGTATTAAATACATAAATAGTGTATCTAAATGAATGGAAAACTGTAACAGAGTGATTGTTTTTGTTATTGTTGGTGGTTGATTGTTTGCTTTTTTTTGGTTGCTGTTTTGTTTTTAATTTGTAATAATAGTCTCAATTTCAGAATGTTCAGGATGGAATTTCAGTTTACAGAAAACCAACAAAACAAACAAACAAACAAAAAAAAAAACAAACAGAAAGAGGGGGAAGAGGAAGGAATCCATTTCAAAGTGTCACCTATAAGCTGAATAAAGCCTCTGATTTCAAGTCGTTTTATTTCAAGTAAAAATAACATGAATAAATGAAATAATATCTCAGAGTCTGTCCTCTCTGAACAGAAAAACAGTAGTTCAAGACAGGTAAAAGATGGTATGGAAAAAATAACTTATTTATTATTGGTAAAATTAACTGGAGATTCTGATGCTGAGGTGTGAGCCAGAGTAGAGCATACCCAATATCAAGATACTTCAGAAGGAAGTAAGAATTTGTTCCAAGAGATTTTAAAAGTCATGTAAGTCATTTAAATTAGGATGCCTTGCAGCATTTTGTGCTTTCAAAATCTCTTTCAAAATCTCTTCTCAAAACAAGAAGATAAAACTAAATATACTCACTGTGAGTCAGAACAGTGAAAGTAAAATATTACAGAATCGCCTTTCAGAGATTAATTTCAATTTCAATTTCTCTTTAAAGAAATTTCTATTCCTGAACAGTAAGAAGGAAATCACCTAAATCACCTCCTTAATCTTTCAGCTTTTTCCTGTCTTTTTCCATTTACTTCTCAAATTTTAAGATCCAGATGTCCTTCTTTTTTAACAGTCTTGAACAAACATTAAAGAGTTTATTTTATTTTTGCTATTACTTTTTCTAAATTATCTGTTGCACTTTTTAAGGAAAGGAATACAGAATATAGTCACAATACATTAAACAGAAATAAGCACCATCAACATGGATTCTGTGACTGACTCTTTAGAATAAGACATAACACAAGTCTGTAATACAACTTATTTTTCCAAACATGATCAGCATAACTATTCAACTAATTCTTCCCTGACATTTATGAAGTCTTAGCTAATAATTCTCATAATATTCCAGAATATATGTAGATATCTCTTCAAAAGTATTTATTCACTGGTATTGTCAAGATCAAAGTGACAATCCTTGTCAATGTCTTCACAGAAGGATTTATTGCATATTTTATTACCGTAGAGTAGACTTTTATATATTGTGTTTTGAAAGTCATTCTAATTTTTACTCCCTGTATCAATTTTCTTAACAGGCAAAATCAATTGCTGGATTACTAGAACAGACCAGGAATATCAATATATATTTTTTTCTCTTTTCCATATACATATATATCCCTCCTATATTTCCTATATATATATATATCCCTCCAAAGCATAATAGAGTTCATTTAGATTTATCAGTTAAACTTTTCAATTAAGTAAAAGACAGTGAAAAATCCAAGGTCTTCTCCCATAGGCAGCATTTCTATGTATTTGTATTATAGCAACTTTACTGATACTTGATAGAAAGTGTGTATGAATAAAATATTTCGTTATAAGGTATATTAAAAATAAAGGGCAAAGCAAGGTATTGCAGGAGTACTAAGGTTACAAATTAAAGCTTACAATATACATATACAGAGTGCCTAAGTGGCTGCTTATCCAGTTAACAGCCTCAGTGCTAATATATACATTATAATGTTTATTTTCATTACATGTACCCCTTTTCCCTAGGAACCCAGTTACATAGGTATTCAGGAAAGACTGTACTCACAATATTCTATATTGCTCTTCCTGCACTGTAGTTCCATTCTTTCTTGAGAGTCCACACTATGGGAAAGAGGAAGAGAACACAAACTCTTTAGTTTGTTTCCTAACTGACAAGATAGCAACAGATTTTCTTCTTCTTTTTGAATAGCAGTTGTGATTTGTATTGGGTTCAGGTGGCAAAATTTTGTTAGCAGGTGGCTATGGTGGTGGCCTATGTGAGAAGAGACCAGAAGCTGCCCCATGTTGGATAAGGGTCATTTTCAGCCGGCGCCAAAGGACGTGCTGCTGGCTAGAGCTAAGCAAGCAAGCGATGTTGTTTGTGCCTCTGTGAGAGCTGATATAAGGAATAGGAAAAACAAAACAAAATAAGACAAAAACAAAACAAAAAACAACCAACCAACAACGACAACAAAACACTGCTGCACAACAGCTCCTGGGAGAGAGGGGAGTGAGAACCAGCCCTGCAGACACCAAGGTCAGTGCAGAAGGTGCTCCAGGCACACAGTAGGAATTCCCCTGCAGCCTGTGGAGCAGGCTGTCCCCCTGCAGCCCATGGGTCCCACATGGAGCAGATCTTCAAGCTGCAGCCCACTGAGGAGTCCCCTGTGGAGCAGGTGGATGTGGCCTGGAGGAGGCTGTGGCCCCAGGCCAGAGCTTCAGCCTATGGAGAGGAGCCCATGCAGCACTAGAGGATCTGGGGGGAGATGCTGTTCGTGGGGGTCCTGTGTTGGAGCAGTTTGCTCCTGATGGAAGGACACTGTGGTATGTTATGGAACAGTTCTTGAATAGATCCTGCCTGTGGGATCAATTTGTGAAGGACAGCATCCCGTGGGAGGGACCCCATATCGGAGCAGTGGCAGAGAGTGACCGTGAAGGAGCAGAGACAAAGCATTATGGAATGACTGCAGGACCCATTCCCCATTCCCCTGTGCTGCTTGGGGGGAGGGTGTAGAAGAGGGTGAATGGAGCTTGGAAGGTGTTTTTAATTTGTTTTTAGTTTCTCACTGCTCTAGCTTTTTAACAAATTATGAGCTGGACTATGTTAGCAAGTCAGTAGGTAGAATGTGAAAATGAAGCTAGTGAAAACAAACAAACAAAAAAATTGGTGTGTGGAGTGATAACTGTGTAGGAACACTAGTATTTCAAACTGCAGCAAGATATTGATGAACAGGTTTCAGTGGATAAGCTTCCTGTTATCAGTTTAAACAATTCACTTTGTAAGATCTCATTCATTCTGTTTGAACAAGGCATGTAGTTTTTATAACCTCATTCAAATTCTTGACTCATTGTTTGGTAACTTAATTCTAGTTTTCATATTAGCTTGTTATATGTGTATATATACATGTGTGTGTGTAGGTATGCAAACATGCACATACATAGGTATATATGTATACACAATGTAATCCAAATTACTTCATGAAATGAAAAATTACATTTAAAATTCCTGAACAGATACATAAATTAATCTATCTGACTTTATGGGTGTATAAAACAAAAAGCTGTGAAAGAAGTGGTTCTTTCTTTGACATCATCAAGATACTTAAAGTGTAATTATACAAGCTATAATGAACTGTTTCCTAGGATCTAGATAGTAAGGAACAGTTTAACTGTGTGGTGACATGGCCACATATTAAAATGGTTTTCTTTGTGTGAGGTCCTGTGAAAAGCTCTATTTTTTTTTTCTCTCCGTTTTTTTTTTTTTTGTTGTTGTTGTTTTAAACTGTTACAAATGTCTCTAATCTTTTGTACTTACATGTTTGTGTTGACAGAAATCACATTCACAAGATACAAAAACTCCTGATGCAGGAAACAACTCATTTCTTACTGTCTTGTCAGTAGTTTGCTTCCAGTGCAGTGAGGTGGAGAAAGATAGTTAGTCTTTAGGGCCCTTTGTTTGTTTAATTGTTCTTTCTGAATTTTTCTACCTTCTCTAAACCTGGGGTATTCTTTCTTTGTAGGCAACCTTGTAATGAATGGTGCACTACTGACTCTGGAACGAGCAATGCTGAATCTTGTGAGACCTACACTACCAGGCACCCTTTAGGCACCTCAGTAGGTTTGACATCTTCAAACTCTGATATTCGAAGACAGCATCTCAAACAATAAGTCACTTCTTAATCTTTCAAAATCATGCATGGGTTGAATATATATTTCGGAATATATATTCAGAAAACATAAATGTATATATTTATATAAAAATAACTTTATATAAAATGTGTTTATATGTTATATATGTTATATTTTATATAAATTAATTTTATATATAAATATAAATTTATATATGAGTTTATATATATATATATATAAATTTATGTCTCTTGAAAACCCTTTACCTCATCAGAAAAAAAATGGAACTTTGTACTTGTGCTGGGAGGCCAGTATTGAAAAGAAGAGAACTTTATCCCAGGTATGTCATTTACTTGAAATATACAAGAGATAACAGGCCATTTTGGTCAAGAACAGGACTCTGCAGGAGTGAATTCAGATTAAAGACATTATTCCTGAGAAAAGAAGTAGTTAGGCAGTAAAATAAGTTCCTCAAAGAAGGAAACTTCATGTCTTCTTGATCTAAACAGAATTATTCTCTAGAGAAAAATACTGTTCTGAGGGGAAAATTAACTAGTGATTTCAGCATTAAGCAGATCCTGTCAAATTATTTCCAGCATACTTTGTCCAAGTTGTGAATTATATCTAACAGAGAAGTTTAGATTTGTATTTTTATTGTATTTTTCATAATGATTGAAAAATGCATTGTAGCATAGGAAAGTGAAAAACCCCTTGATGACTGTATCCCCGAGCTGAGCTAGCTGAACTTTGAAACTCTAGGAGCTGAGTTTTTACAGAGTGCCTGAATTTTTGACTAGGGGTATTACTAGAAAGAACCTTCCAAGACAAAACACCTAGTTAGTCCATAGAGAATATCGAGTTTACTGCATCTCTGTTCTAACACTGCACATCTGCAGTTGGACAATGTCTCCACCTTCTGATGTGAGTGTAATATTCATTGGCCTATAGCCTTTTGCTAGCATTTGTCATCACTCACTGAATGTTCCGGTGCAGGAAGAGTTTTTGTTTGTTTATTTGTTCTTAATCTACGTTCATTTCTCTATTAGTTAGGGGTCTAAACCAGTAATAGTTAAAAGATGCACATCTTTAAGGGTTTATTCACTCCATTTTTTGGTAGGTTTCCATGGTAGGTAGGAGTAAGAAGACCAATAGGATGACAAAGAAACCAGTACATCTACCAAACCTAGACAGAGACTGAATAGAGCCCTCTCCTGGAGTCTCATATTTTTTTTTTTTTTCAGTTTAGTGTTATCACTAAAGTTTTCCCAGTGCCAAACTATGTGGATTTTTTTTCTGCAGAGTGACAGGAGTCTTGTTCAGTCTTAAGTTTTGCAGTCTTACATCCTAGCCTGTATACTACTTTATGTGGTTGACTCAGACAGAGAGTGGTTATCTAACGGGTAAATAAGCAGTGTCCAGTGATTAAATTTTTATGAGGAATTTCTCATTCTCCTGCCAGAGTATCTTAGCTAACAATTGTATTCATATTGGTGCAGGTGCTACATCAACAGGTGATGCTTATTTTGTTGTCTTCAGTTGGCAGAAAATTTATGCCACATTAATACATTATGAGCAATTACCATGACTGGTTGAATGATGACAAAACTATTATACACTCAAAAGCCTTCAGATTGGATGCAGTAGTTTTACTTCTAAACTGTAAAACATTTTCATGCCACCCATGCAAACAAATTTGAAACACACCTTTAAGAAACATGACCTATATATCACACATTTTCATATTTATATATCATAATGAATAATACCCCACAACTGACTTTTTTTTTTTTTTTTTTCCTTAATTAACATCACCTTAAAGTTCAGAATTTTCAATCTAGGAAGATTTTTTTTTTTTTTTTAAACATGTTGCATATTGTGTATAGGATCTTCAATATCATTTTACAGAATTGAATAGATACATTCATTGCAGTGGAGCTACCACTGACTCATAAATTAATGGATAAAATATTCTCACAGTAAAATAACAGGAACATAATTAAACCCTAGAACTTCTCCCAGTTTGGGGTGATATTTCTGATAAATTAAAATTGTAATTACTTTTTGGATAGATCTGTCACTGGGCAGAAATCTTGGCTTTTTCAGTGCAGAGACTTAGTAGAAGGTGATTTAACCCAGTAGAAAGTGATTTAAATTTTACTACCTGGAAGATTACAAAAGGCAATTCCACTGACCATACATTTAAATGCTTCTTGAGCAGAGTGAGATGTCAGCTCCACTGCTCAGAATTGGAGTGATACTAGTATCTGACATGAGTAGTAAATATGTCGGTGTGTGTAAAAGAAATTACATTTCTACTCTTGGCCACATTCTGCTGACAGATATATATAATTTGTTGGGATAGCACATGATAAATACATAAATGTTCTGGAAAAAAAATCTTTCTAGTTATAATTGCTTTCTTTCTTCTTTTTTTTTTTTTTTTCTGGGTAATATTTAGTATTTAAGGAGCAAAGTATAATGTTGTGATCTTCTAACAAAATTCTGTGGGGTAATGAAGAAAACAAGGTTTGTAATCAAAATAGTTATTGCACAGATTGTTTTGTGAGGTCTTAAATAGCTTCTTTCTAACAGAACACCAGAAATTCAATTCTATAGAAATCTAATTTCCTTTTGGGGAAGAAGAAGTGAAGGTGGGAAGAGTTGAAATCACAAGGATAGAGATTTTGAATGTTTTTACAATGCAAAAAGTGATTTTTTTTCTATGTTGTTCTGCATTTATTACACTCTTATTACACTCAATCTGTTTTGTTTGTTTCATTTTGTTTTGTTTTGCAATTCAAGATTTTTAGACATGAGCATTTTAGCTCAAAAAAATAAGTTTTTTGAAAAATTATTGTAAAATGCAGGAAAACAGGGGAAGTTGAATGAAAATTCTTGGCAACCTGTTTTTGGTAGTTATCAATAATACTCTCAGAAGGCCTTTTTACCAATATTTTTATATCATGCATTAAAAAAAAAAAAAAAAGTCTTCACAATAAAGCAAAATTGAACATATAGACTTGAACTTTGGAAAGGTCTCTAGCAAATTGTCATGTGGCAATTTGTGCATAAGCTACTGACTTAACTTGTTAGGAAGGAGAGAGGGATGGCTACTCCTTAGAGGAAGCTGGGCAAGAAGGAAATCTCTGGGTCAGCAGGACCTCACCACAGTACTCAGTAAGGTGAGTGGAACAGACCCAGAGATGGTGGCCAGGTCCAACCAATAGTCTGAATCAATTTAGAGGTGATGAAGGCCAAAAACTAGACTAGGAAGGAAACCTGTAGGTCAGGATTACAATCAGATCCAGTGATCACTAAACAGGTCCACAATGCTGAGGCACAGCCAAGGCCAAACCTGGAAGTCAGGCCATGGACCGGGGTCTGGCTCCATGGCCAGGCTGAAGCATATCTGTAGACTCCTTCAACATAGCTCAGAAAGGGGCTGATGGCCCCAGGCTGAACTGAAATGGAGCCATTGGGTGTGGGGAAAAGCTTTAAGTGAGACTGGTAAGAGCCATTAAGGCTTATTTGTGCACTCAGGGTCCTGACATAACTCATGCATTTCAGTATTTTGATTATCCGTACTTTATTTTGTTGTGATTAGTACCGAGCACTGAAAAGTCAGTACTGTACTCTGCAAATCATACGAAGACACAGGAGAGTCTCACTGAATTCTTCTTCTAGATCCACACTTAATTCTTCCCTAAACTCCGAACAATGACATTGCTGCAGTATTATTGCTTTCCTACCTTGCCTTGTTCATAAAACAAATGTTTCTTGGACTAAAGCAGTCTGTAGCTGCTTTAGCTAATGTGCCATTATGAAAGCATCAGCTCCTACTATAAATTTAATCATCTCTGTTCACTCTGCAAATGCAGTCCTGCATAGTCAGTGTGTAGCTTCCAATGCAGTCACCCTTACATGAATGAGTTAGAGTGCCACATCTAAGTACAATGATTTGTACTAAATATTGCATAGGACACCTAAGCTTGTTATCATAACTATATTACACTTTTTCCTCGCTGTAGTTTTGCTACCTGGTATTGGAAGTATGTCTGCAGGTCTGATGTCCTCTCTTTCCAGCCTAAGGCTGCTGCATTACATGCACTGCCTTTCCCCTCCACTCCCCTCCTTTCTCCTCTCCCCTCCTCTCCTTTCTCTTCCCCTTCCCTCCTTTCCTCCTCTCCTCTGCTCTACTCCTTTGTTAGGTGGAAATCTTATTAGCAAGACAAATACAATGCACAATTGCCCAAAGGGAGGAATGAATCACTCCATTTACATTCACTATATTGGTCAGAATTCTCTGATCAAAATTCCCTGGTCCTCTGGTTAAAAAAGCTAACATTTTCTCCTCTACTCCATGTCTCACTGCTAATGTGTCTTCTACACATCAGCATTTCTTTTAAGATGTGTTGTTCCAGGCTTTTCCTAATCACTGAAGAGGAGATCATATTTTGAGGAGATCATATTTTAAGAAGCTCTTTTTTGGACCAGTGACCTGTTTTGAAATATAGTATATTTTGGAGTGACTTTCCACAGTCCTAGGCATTTCTACTATTTGCATAGCACTGTGAAAGCACAGTTAGCGTACAAGGAATAAAAATGTAATATTTGGCACTTAATTATCTTCATTTTGCAACTCATAGGAAGTATAGAAGAGAAAGCCATAGTGTAAGCTCCCCATTGTTTCCTGTGGTTTAGATGACTGTAATGGCAGTTCTCTGAAAGATAATTTAAATATTTGTACATATCCAGTACCTTTAGTACTGACTAGCTCTCTTTGAGATAGGAAGACAAAGAGGATTCAGAATCAACTGCTATATGAAGATAAATCAAAAAGTTTATCTATCAACTTTGAATTAATTGTTATATAGGAAAACTTTCTTTTACACTGGAATATAAAAACCTGATGCATAGATGTGGATGGAGAATATTGATCCTCCTTCTAGTGCTGAGCATGTCTTGATTCACGGATTCTGAAAGAGAAATTTCTAGACTCCATCTACTGCATATGAAGTTGTTGGGACCAAGTTGTTGGCCCCAAATCTCAATTTCATATGCCAAGAAATCATCCTGCATGTAGAGAGATAAATCCATAGCAGAGATTTTCAGCCACTCATCAAACTTTCCCAAAATCTTCATAAAAAAATGTTGGTGGTTTGGAGAAGAAGCCCAGGACTGAAATTGGGAGAGCCCAGGCTGAATGGTACATGAAAATGTCTTGTACTTTGCTACAGGAGACTAATGAATTCCTCAGCTGAAATCGAGTTCAGAAATTACAGCATCACGTTAAACTAATGATGGAAAGACATCCTTATATTGGAAACAACTTACTTTTTTTCAGGATAAGTTACACACTTTAAAATTTTTATGAACCTTACTTCTTAATTATGTAAAACCTGTACAGTTTCCAGACAGGAAAGAGGAAAGATAGGCTTTCCACTCTCATTAAGAGAAAATATATTATCTTTATTTTATATATTTTTTATAGTCAAACCTTTATAAAAATGCCAACAATAAAAGTGGATACTTTTTTTTTTTTTCCTTAAATATGTAATTGATTTTCTGCTATTATATCAAATATCATCATAAGGTACCTTCTACTTCTACTGTCTTTTTGAAGTTAATAGAATAAGACAGTGTATAACCTGAATTGCATAGGAGAATTCACATTGATATTATAGTATCAGCTTCCACAATATTCAGTTTCATATTTGAAAGTAATTTAGTTAAAATGGTGCCTTTGATAAAGCTGGAAAAATACTTTGATATTTATATAATTACAATAGATATGTATTTGAGTCTCAGTGCTTATTTAACCTTTCTGGTATCTTCACAATAATTATCGAGAAAATATCCATGACTCCACCCTGGTGTCCTCCACAGGCTACAGCGTGGAGTCCTGCTCCACTGTGGTACTCCATGGGCTGCAGGGGGATAGCCACTATGCATTTAGTCTCCATAGTCTGCAGGGGACTTCTGCTCTGGCACCTGGAGCACCACTCCCCCTCCTTCTTCACCAACCCTGGTGCCTGCAAGGCTGTTCCTCACTCCTCCCACTCTCCCAGCTGCTGAGTGACAACATCACTTATTGGCCCAGCTCTGGGGCCCTTACCAAACGTGGGGCAGTTTCTAGATCCTTCTCACAGTAGCCACCCCTATGGCTCCCTGCTACCAAAACCTTGCCACATAAACCCACTACAACATAATTATGATGATAACAATTAAAGTTAATAAATAACATGACCAAGAGTCCATTTTATATTTCTAAAATTGCCCAAATACTGGCATGGGTCTTAGTTCTTTTCTTTCTCCCAGACTAGTAAATTTACCCTTTTAAATCACTGAGTTTTCAATGTGATCCATTGTAACCTGTGTTACCTGTATATAGAATGTTTAAATCTGGATGTATTTTTTCTTCTTTCTTTCATTTTTTTCAGTACAAAGATGCATTATGAATATAAAAAGGACTTTTTTTTTTTTTTTTCAAAAATTCACATTTCCCTTTTTAAATATAAAGCGAATATATCTCACAGAATTTTCCACTGGCTTTTAAAACATTCAATAGAAATACGCAGAAATATTGTTTAGTGCAATTGAAGTTTAAAAGCTGTTGTAAGAAAAATAGCTAGAAAGGTATCTGTGATATCTGAACTATGAGATATATGATGTTGACAAACAAAAAGTAATTTCCTTTTGGATTTTATTGGTTGTGGATAAGGCCTCAGGATAAATTAATCTTCTGAATTGTAGTAATATTCAGAAAAATAACAATCTAATTTGATTTTCGGTACTCTAAAGAGCATGTGTTACCTTCAGTGGTTAAAATGATTATTTCTCAAAGAAATAATCAAAAAATAAGAAATAAAAGAAATAAATACTAACACTGAGAAATAAAACTTCTCCATGACATCTTGAATAAGCTTTAAAAATTACTATTAAAGTATGTTATGTTGAAAGTTAATAACATGAACTACTTAACTGTTGAATAAAAGTTTTAAAAAAAGGCCAGGACGCATTATTTAATAAAGAGCTGTATGACATAAAGAAGCTTTGTTTTGTAAGTGAATGGATCCTTGGAAAGATGTGAAGCCAGAAATTTGCTTCTCTATGTATTGAAATTCATCTCAAATACTTTAGTAAATTGATATAATTATTTTTTTCCTCCTCTGTAGTTAAACTGCGGGTTACACCAGGAAGTTTTCATTGGAAATATATTGCCCATAATTATTTCCACATAGTAAATAATAATGCAATTTACAGTCAATCTGTTATCTGTGACTCTTCCTTTCTTCCCAAACAGGTGTGGATAGCATTTGAATGATATGATTTGAACAAAAGATATTGCAGAAAGAGTTAAGATAGAAGGGAAATGCCACCGCAAAATTATTGCATGCTTAGTGCCTTGTATTGTGACAGAAGTTAGGGATTACAGAACAAACTGTCAAAATTCTTCCCAGTAAAGCTAAAATGACAAGGATAGATTCAAGATTGCCTCTTAAAGGAAGATTTATTTATTTTTTTCCAAACTGTTGGATATGAAACTTGTGTCCTTTAATTTTCCCCAAACACAGGGCACTAAATCTAATTAAGCTAGTTAAAAAATAAAAATAAATAAATAAAATTTAATTAACTTGACACCTTTAAGAACATGATGTGCAGTCTAACTAGCTATATTATTCAATCCAAATTTCTTATGTGCATGTTACAATCATCTAATACTGTCAGAAAAAAAAATAAAAAAATAAAAAAATTGAATGTCTAATATTGCCACAACACCTTTCTGAACAGCTTATAGTGTAATCTTTCAGAGCATGGTCTTAACTTTTGCATTCAAGTATCCTCTATCAAAGACCTGTACTGTGCAGTACAGTTTTGTTGTTGTTTTATATTTTTTATCAATGTGATATGCAACCATAGAATCACAGATTCTTCTAGGTTGGAAAGAGGGTTTGGGGACAATCTAGAACAATCCTTCTACTCAGACAGGAACATCTAGAGCAGGTTGCCCAGGTTTTGAACAGGTTCAAAAACCTGTTCTAGTGTCTGACTACCCACACAGTAAAAACATGGTTTCTTGTACTCAGATGGAATATTATGTTTTACTCTGTGTCTGCTGCCTCTTGTTCTGTCTTGTTCAGTGGGCACTACTGAGAAGAGTCTGTGTTGATCTTCTTTACTCCCTCCTATCTGGTATTAGATTAGGCCCCTCTGTGCCTTTTCTTCTCCAAATTGAACAGTCCCACCATAGCTACCATGTAGTTTAGAGAATCATGAATGATACTACTTATTATTGTTCCTTTATCATTTTATTAAATTTAGCTGTTTTGCTTCATTTTTCCTTCATGTTTATGAAGGACCTTTGAAGTTTCGATGACTTCTGTTTACCCTTTCTGATCTGTGAGGTTATGAATTTCATGGTTTGGAGGAAAAGGGCATTGTGTTTTCCGTAAATTTTATGAGCTCCAACTGCAAGCTGATCAACTGTAGCTATATTGTAACATAATACTTGAGTCATACCTGTCTCACAGGTATGACTTCCCACAGCTTGGGCACCAAATCTGTTTTACACTTTTAAAGGGAGATAACAAAACTTGTTCTTATTGTTAAAATCTTATACTACTCAGAAGCCATTATTCAAACAAAGAATTTTTTCTATATTTTAGGTATTTGAGTCTGAGAAGTAAATGCTATATTTAGTCCTGAAGATTTTTAAGACTATAAGACTATATTGAAATCACTTTAAATTAATTTGGACCAATTTAGTGTAAACATTTTAGTGAGGCAAAAACTGCATTATGTATTGTATATGATTACATTGATAGATCTATTACACAGATAAACCACAAAATTGCACTGTAACTTTCAGCAACAGTTCCAGTGCCTCAGTTTTCCAGAGCATCTGGAAAAGGTTACCCAGAGAAGCTGTGGATGGCAATCCATGAAAGTGTTCAAGGCAAGGTTGAATAGGGATTTGAGCAATGTGATCTCGTGGAAGGTGTCCCTGTCCATGGCAGAGGAATGCCATGGCAGAGGACACTAGATGTTTCTTAAGGTCCCTTCCAACCGTAAGATATGTTCATCTGATTCGTGTCAGTATGGAACAGTGCTAGGGCCGCATGGTATGATGAATGTGACCTTCTGTCTTACATACACTTGTATAACCACAAGTCTAAGAAAAACAGAGTGGTTAATGTAGATGGTTCTTGTATCTTGCAAAGGAATGTTTTAGCAATTTGTGTCAATAGAGAGCTTGAAGGCAAATGTATTTGTAGGTTTTTCCTTGAAGTTTCTGATATCTGGGGGGTTTCAGAATAACTGCTAACTGTTATGACTATTGCATGGGACACTATGCAAGTCTCTGATATCTGGCCAGGAGTTTAAGGAGATGGGGAGAGCTGAAGAACAACTAAAAGACAAAGCTTGCAGGGGATGCTGCACAAGTCTCTGATGTCCAGCCAAGTTGGACAAAGGAGAAGGACAAGAAGGAGGAAGACTATGAGCCTTCAGCACAAGAGACTCCCAGAGACCCCCAGAGGGACCACCGGAGACTGATACGCATGCTCCAGTAGGAGGGTTTGGATTCCGGAAACTAATTATAATAACCCTGTTTTTTTTTTCAGAAGTAGTAATGAATATGGATCAGCCTAGGACCATAAAAATCAGCTGCTTGATGTAACTGGTGTGCATCCTGGTGGAGCAGAGAGTCCCGGAACACCCAGCGTTGTTTGCTTACCTCTATTCCTTTAATAAATTGTAAACTTTGATTATAGTCCTATTTTGAAGACTGAGCCATTTATTACACAACCAAAATCATTCCACAATTCTTTATTAAAAATAGAACTATAATAGTTTATCTACTCGATTATTATTATTTATTATACCGAGTGGTTTAACACATCCAGACACAATGAATACACACGTGTATGCACATAAACAATTAACTTACATTTACAGTTATTGCTGTAAATATGTATACATTAGCATATGTGTCAGTAATTTAGACAAGATAGAAGAAATTATCATTGTCTGTACCTTACAAAAATGTAGTTATCATTATGAGGTTTCCTGAGGAAATACTCTGGAAAAATATATATAATAATAATACCCAAGAATGTTCAACAAAAATAAGTAAACAAATTGTAAAGTGAACATAAGCTCATTGGTGTACTCAAAAATACTTCAATGCATATACATTTCATTTAATTTATATACATTTAATGCATCTAAATGAGGTCTAGGGCTGGGAAGTATTTTTGCTGCTGTTACTTTCATTTCATTGACAAACACAATTCATGAATCCTTTCACTGACTCAGGTTGTCCATAGATTATAAAACAGATGCATACTACAAAATACATGTATCTATATAGTCAGGCATACAGGCATATCTCTATCTTGAATTTTCTTTTAAAATAAATTTATTTTATCACCTGGGAGTTACTTTTGGATAAAGTATAAGGAGTATTTTTTTCAGTCTATAAATTTCTAGCCGATTTTATGAATTCTTCCCTAAAATTGTGTTGCAACACTGATGCTCTCACCCTCAAAGTGGACAGACTTGTAAATGTGCAAATATAAAAGTTCAAACTAACAACATTAATCTGGTTAATATTTAATTTCCTACAATACCTACATTTCATTCAGGGTAAAATAACTAACTGCAGACTTATTCTAAAGATCAACACCATTTTATACTATTTCTGTTGCTATTAACTTTATTAAGCTCTAATCACATGAACAACTACACTTATGAGTTCTTTTCTGTATAGCCAATTTAGCAGTTAATCTTTTCTTGTAGGTTCTTATCTGTTTGCTCTCAAATATTAATGCTTTTGTCTATACAAACTCTCTTACTCTTTTACAGATCTGGCTTTTGGGAGTCGGAGGAATCTATAAAACCTCATTTGTGGTAACATTGATGTAAATATTTATACTGTTTCTGCTACACTTCTAATATATTATCCTTTAATTACTTCCTTTACATGAACTGTTAAACATGGATGATGGTATTTGAAATAAGAACATTTGCAATTCATAAATTTTACACTGGTTTTACCACATACCAGAAAACTTAACAGTACATAACATAACATAGTTTCAAGGGGCAGTATATGCTTAAGAGGTAGAAGTATGAAGAAATTCCCACCTATACTTGCACAACTACACTTGTCTGAATAAAGCTATTGCATGTTTTTTCTATTATTTAGATCCTAAATATAGAATTTAGATGTTCAAAAGTTGGGTATGTATACTAAAGCAGGTTTTTTTTTGTTTTGAATTCCTTCTCTTGACAACAAAAATAAGTCTCCCTAGAGTTATTTACCTTGTACATTTATTTTAAAATAGGCTAAGTATATTATCTTAGACTGAAAGTCTATATTCTAGATATTTCAGTCTAATAATAAAGTAAAAAAGCAGATCATCTAATCTCATTGAATAGAGATTCAAAAAAGTGTTTCAAAAAGAAAAGGAAGCATTGTTTTCTATCACCCATCTCATTAAATTGAAAGCCACAATTATTAGTACAATACCAGTTACCACCTCAGCCATGTCTGATGATATCCATTCAGTCACATGCTTAATGTGTTCCTTAAGTCCTGTGTTTAACCATGTGAACAAACAAAACCTGAAAACATCACATACAAATTTGTCCTGGTTTCAGTTAGGACAGAGTTAATTTTCTTCCTAGTAGCTGGTAGAATGCTATGTTTTGGCTTAGGATGAGAAGAGTGCTGATAACACCCCAATGTTTTCATTGTTGCAGAGCAGTGCTTACACCAAGCCAAGGTGTAAGAGCAAGCCAGCTTCTTGCTCTGTCCTGCCAATGGGCAGGCTAGGGGTGCAGTAAGAGCTGGGAGGGGACAGACCCAGGACAGGTGGCCCAAACTAACCAAAGGGGTATTCCATACCATCTGACGTCATGCTAAACAATATATATAAACAAAATATGTTTATATATATTGTTTATATATTATATAAACAATATTATATTGTTTATATATATTGTTTGTTATATTGTTTATATATAAACAATATATATTGTTTATATAATATATAAACAATATATATAAACAATATATAGGGGTGGCTAGCTGGGGGGAGGGGGCCGGACTGCTTGGGGTTAGGCTGGGCATCGGTCAGCGGGTGGTGAGCAATTGCATTGTGTATCACTTGTTTGTACGCATTATTAGTAGTAGTACTATTATAATCGTTGTTGTTATTATTATTATTGTTATTATTATTTTCCTGTCTTAATAAACTGTCTTTATCTCAACCCATGGGCTTTACTTTCCTGTTTCTCTACCCAATCCCAGAGAGGGAGGGGAGAGGGTGAGTGAACGGCTGTGTGGTGTTTAGCTGCCGGCTGGGTTAAACCACAACAATGTTAAATAAAGTCTCCTACTTCACTAGCTCTTTCCATACACAACTTTGAAACTCCTGTAGCCAGGATTTGTACTTCCTTATTGGGCTCCATGCTGAAAGAAAAGTTGCTAAATGCTCTGCTTGCTGTATGTGACTAACTCTTCTGGCCTTTTCTCAATATTGGATTATGTAGTGTCTAATCACAGAACCAATACAAAATCACTTGCCCTGTAATATTAACATATTAGCAATCGGATCTCTTTTGAACAAACCCAATGATTCTCAAATATTGGATCAAGGTTGAAACTTGGAATGCCTACTAACTAGCAAACTGGTTATATGAATAATATGAAAGGCTAGTGAAATAAAGATTAAATGCTATTATTTCATCCAGTGGCGTAAGTACTTCTGAACTTGTGAGGATGCCCAGCTATCTAGGAAGACAACAATCCAGCTCTAACAATTAAAGAATCAGAAACATAGGCTAGGTAAGGAGTATGGTGTTTCCCTTACCAAGTCAAGGGCACACAGATATTACACAGAGTCATGTCTCAAAATACTGAGCAATATCTAAGCTATAATTTAGGTAGGAACTGACCCATTTACCTATTTGTTGTACTTAACCCTCCTCAACCTTCTTTTAAAATTAGGCAGACAACTTTAGTAATCCCAAATGGGAGATATTCGAGTAACATCTTTCTAACTTCTTAGCACTTGGGAGATGAAACCCAATTCCAATTTCCTCTTTACCTGAGAGAATTAAAATATGTATCTCCTACCTCTGATAAGCTGTAGGCTATAGATTAAGTTCTTCATCCATTTTGGGAGAGATGTTGCATTTAATAATAATTATTCTCTGGGACAGAGAAAGAAGAGTTTTGATCTGTACAGCCTTTATTTAAAAAGGGGTCTCTGTCTTTTTAATTTTACATATTAGTGAAAGATTGAGTACTATGAATTACGTATTCACTAGAACAACACATGGGAGCCAGTTTTGCTCCATGACAGGTAACACCCTTGATCATTTGTTTAGAATGTCATGATCTCTCTTACTCCATCTTTCTTGGGAACAATGTATATTTTATTTAATACAAAAAGTAGTAATTTTGAAGGAGGGAGTGGAAGATTCCCACAACTATACCTGATAGCCAGCTGATTAGTTCATTCATCTTGAAGAGTAGATTGACAGAGTGGAAACACCTCAAGTAATAAGGAAAGTGGACCAAGATTTCTGAATTTCTGAATAAAACCCTGGGACACCATCAATTTTCTAACTTTAACTTTTTAGCTTAGGAATGTTGAGAACTCCTGTCATCTTTTCTGCCACAAACAATACAGAATTATGTTGTCTGGATTGTGTGTGAAGTATCTTTACGTTAATGTATAAATTTATCTTTTTAATCATAGGTATTACCAGAAGCAGGCATTTACTTCTCATTGATCTTGAAGTCACAGAAACAAAGCAAGTGAAGCTTTGTTTAGCTCTGTGGAACCATTACTAGGATACTAACAGCTAACTGTCTAAAACTCAATAGCTATTATGCATGATGTAATCACTGTTCTAAGTGTTATGGAAATATCCATTAAGGCCTGTATGACTTTACATGAGGAAGGTCAGGCAGTAATGTAAAAAAAAAAAAAAAAATTAAATTATTCCTTCACTTGCACAGAAACTAGTCTGTTACAAATTCAGTTAACTCAGTTGTTTGCTTCTACAACCTCACCAACTGTAATACATGAGAATTGCCTTGTATTACTAAACTTCCCATTTCCTTATTTTCCTGTGCATCTGCTCAGAAGAAAGGAAAGCAGAGTCTGTCCATATAGGAAAGAACTTTTCCCTTCTCCTGAACCCATATCACTGCAATTGTAATATAGCTTCAGTCAGGTTCCCAACATACGTTAATAAATAAATACATAAATAAACAAATATTTTAAAATTAAATCTGTTTTGCCTTATTTTCCTTGATTAGTTATAAATAACATGGGAAAAATAGTCCAACAAATCTAAGAACTTATAGCATATCTTGTGAAATTGTAGGAATAAAATGAAAACCAATATTAATATATGCATGATGATCAACAGACATCATTACTAGTGTCTGGGAACAATGCTAAAATGACTACTTTAGTATATATAATATCAGCAATTATGGACTACACTCTGTTTACTGAATTCCTCTTTAAGAAATGATGCCGACTTCTTTTTTTTTTTTTTTTTTTTTTTTTTTTTTTTTTTATATATATATATATTTATTTATCTCCAGGGGAAACTATTCTATTCTGGTAAATATAAAACTGTATAGGGTTCAGCTTATTTACCTGTTTATAGCTTTCATCATGATGCTTCCCAACTAAGAATAATTTATTCTTACAGCACCCAATGGTGAAGAGTATTAGAAACTCTTCATTCTGATGGAACAAAGAAGATCTTAGAAAACATAAAAACAAAGTAAAAGTAAAAGTTTACTGGAAGTAAAGTAAAGTTTACTGGAAGTAAAGTAAAAGTTTACTGGAAGTAAAGAGAAAAACATGTTGATTTCTGTCTGAAGTAAATACACAGAACACTATGTTCTGTAGTTGCTTGGAAAAGAAAATCTTTAAAAATAAAAAATAAATTAATCCAGATTAATTATGGACTTTTTTTTTTATACTCTCTTCTGAAACAAATTCATTCATGTTCAAGTATTGTAGCATGATTATATATCATGCTTGCAGTTCTTACAAAGTTACACTGTGTATAATGGAATACTCTACAGATACACATCATCAAGAATTTTGTGAGAGGCAACGAAAGACTGGAAAATGACTATCTATCTCACTCACAGTTTTGGACTCATAGTATTGTTTTTATTTTTTCTCTCTTTTTTTTTTTTTTTATGGTTGGGTTTGGGTTCTGTTTGTTTGTTTGTTTGGCTAATGTAGCCTGAATATGAATCAATTGCTAATTATTTTCTTTTCTTTCAAAGAAAGAGAGGCCACACCAATTAATGTACTTGATAAGGTCATGCTGATGTTTCAACAGAAGATGCAAAGTTTTCTGTGATTGTTCTTACTGATACACTGACACATTGAACAGTTAATAGCCACACCTTCAACACAGTATAAATACATTGAACTTGCTTTTATTATTTTATATTCCCCACCCTTCCCTTGTCTCCTGAAAGTACAACCCCCCTTTTAGCCCTAGGCTATTGAGTGATCTTCATTTCTATCCTTGTCTGGTGTCTGGAGCCCATCACAGTGCTTGGCACCCTTCCTCCTATCATCCCCCTGCCAAAAAGAGGGGGTTGCAGGTTACCATACCCCCATACTAAGTCTTCCATGTTGTGTCTTTTTTAGAGCTAGCTATCCATTCCCTGCCTCTGTGTGGCCTGAAAAATCCCAGATCACAGCAATCAAAGGGACCACAGCAGTCCACTTCTGAGTTCTGTAGGGTATGAAGACACACTGCTGGGAGGGGAGACCTGGAGGGCACCTCCCTCAGGTCTCCCTCTACCTGGCCCTGGGCCCAGAACACCATTTCATCCCAGAAGGCTGTCAGTCCCTGCCCCAATAAGACTGCAGTGGCAGTCATTCTCCATCTCTCCATAGCCCTGGCCTGCCTGCCCACACCCAAATCCTTTCCCCATCTTGGTTCATCCCTGTCCCAATGGAGATGCCCATACCCAGGGCTGGAGCTGCCCCAATGTCCTATGGCTGTCCTGCTCAGCTGCCTTCCCCCTCTGCTGCGATAAACAAGCAAAATATGACTTTTTACTTTGCTTTAAGTCACTCTTAACTGTAGCACACATAGCTGATAAATGGGCAATGGTGGAACATTCTGTATCCTGTTCCAAAGTAAGAAAAAGTCTCCATGGTGTCTGTGCAACCTTAAACTCTTGCCTGAAAAAGGTATCTCTGTCATCTGACCATTAAGTTCTACTGAACAGTAAAATCTACATAACCTATATAATCAAAGTCACTTCTAATGGTGAATGGATAGTTCTCAAATCTTAATTTAGTTGTAGGTGAACTAATAAAGATTTGTATCACAGAAATGGCTAATATCTTTTTTCTTCTTTTTGCATGCGTACTATCAGAATAAGTCATTTTGGATACCCTATCATGATCACAATTGCTTAACCACTTAAAAGTGGGGGGAGAGGGAGGGGGAGTCAACTGAAAATTTGCACATATACAATACACACAAATAATCTTTAGTGAATGTACAAGACCTTTGCTGTATTTGAAAACCTATTAGATTAGAAACAGCAGAATTATCTATTGCCCTAGTTACTTAAAAGAAATAACTTTTCATTACATTTCTGTCAAAACACCAGTCTGATAGATGTACTCTGAGAATGATCCATGATTAAATGAAGTTGTCAGTAAGACGCCCAGTTACTCAACTCACTCAAATGAAAGATGATTCTGTCCATGTACAGAAGCAGAATTTGTAAATATTTGACTAATTTGAAAGAAAGCAGATCTTAAGATAGCTATAGAATTTCTGTGTTTTCACTATTAGTAGATCATCTACGATTTTGAATCTTGCTTTTGGACTTATTTATTTATTTATTCATTTTATTTATTTATTTGTTTATTTATCTTTGTGTGTGTGTTTAAATTCCAATTTAGGTGGTTG
This sequence comes from Anas acuta, assembly GCF_963932015.1. NCBI lineage: Eukaryota > Metazoa > Chordata > Aves > Anseriformes > Anatidae > Anas > Anas acuta. Next base: position 36,698,265 of record NC_088979.1, read on the forward strand.
AGTCCTATACTGAATTTTACTCAAGATTTAAACTTCAGGATTTGTACAAAACTTCCTCCCACTAGCTAGTGTCTTCTAATACAGTGAAGCTGGAATATTGAGGAAGACTCAAATATTAAAGACAGAGGTAGTTATGCAAAGCTGACACTACTTACTTTTAAAAGTAAGCCATGATCATTCTTTATACAAAGTTATTTTAATTTATAGAAAATACAAGTATTCTAAATGACTATACTACAACTTTTATTCAGATGTCTGTAGTTTAGTTTATAATGATAATCAGCTTCAATATATCTCTGATGATACTTTCTGTTTTCTACTAATGAGTTTTTCTCACTTTCTGAAATGAGATCTGAAGTTGCATGGTAGTCCCTTATTTACAAGTTATTGGACTCTTCCTATCCAGCTTTATTTTTCCTTGTTATTATCATAGGCCTTCATTACAATTCACAACTTCTCTTATGTTAGTATTGCATCAGCAGTTTTTGTGACTGCAAGAACAGTTTTTGTTTTACACATTATAAAATGGTTTTGTGACACTACTGCATATGGTCTTTACGAAAATATATCAGATTAATATCCATCCTATTTTTCTGTTCATTGTGTCTTTGTTAATTTACTATGGAATGCTGGATTTTTACAGGCTGTTCAAAACATCATAACCATAATAACCTCTTCCTCACAGATTATGAAATATTCTCATTGCTAATTTAGTAACTTCATTAGTTTAGCCAATAGCTAAATCATAATATGAATATATCCCTGCAGCTCAATATTAACTTTCCATTTCTGTTCTCTTTGTGCACAGATATGAAACACACAGTGCAAATCAGAGCATAGGTTTGAAGACACAGTGCTAAGGACTTGAGAGATTTAAACAAGTCTTACTGGCAATGACCTGTAGAACCCCATGCCAGCCCCCTGAGATTGTCAGCCCCTGCCCCAATTAGCTTCCAGCAGAGCTGGTCTCCAGCTCTTCATGGCCCTGCCCTGGCCAGCCAAGGGTCTTGCCAAGCCTGACCTACCTATGGGCCTATGTCCTGGTGTGGTGGTTTTACCGTGCTGGGCAGCTAAACCCCACAACCGCTCTCTCACTCCCCCTCCTTTAGATGAGGAGGGGGAGAAGTAAAGCAAAGAACAACTCACGGGTTGAGATAAGGATAATTTAATTAAAGGGAAATAATTATAATAATTAAATAAAGACTACCATGAACTAAACAATTTAACTAAGGGGAAATAAAAAGGGAAAGGGGAAAAGGGAGGGGAAAAGGAAAAATAAAAAGAAGGGAGGAAAACAAACAAACAAAATAAATGAAGGCTATATGGAAGTGCAGAGGAAAGAAATTACTCTCTACTTCCCACAAATGAGTGATGATTGACCATGTCCTTGAAGCAAGGCCTCAACTCACGCAGCCGGTGTTCGAGAGGAGGACCAACGTCTTCTCCACGAGAGCCCACCCCTCCCCTCTTCTTCCTGTTTCCACCTTTTATTGCTGAGTGTGACATCACGTGGTATGGAATATCCCTTTGATTGGTTTAGGTCAGCTGCCCTAGTGATGTTTCTCTCCTCACTTTTTGCCCACCCCCTAGGAGGGTTAGAGAAAGGCCTAATACTGTGCCACTGCTGCTCAGCAGTAGACACAACACTGGTGTGATAACACTGCTGTTCCAGCTACAAGTACAGAGTACGGCACTGTATGGGCTGCTGCCGGGAAAGTTAACATTCCAGCCAGACCCAGTACACCTGGCCTGGCCTTAGTTCATCCTTATTCCCAGGGAGGTGCCCGATGCCAGGAGATCATCATAGAATGATGCGGGGGGATGTGGGGGGAAACTTAGTTACAAGAGATGAGAAAAAGGCGGAGGTGCTTAATGCCTTCTTCGCCTCAGTCTTTAGCAGCCATACCAGTTGTTCTCTGGATACCCAGTACCCTGAGCTGGTAGAAGGGGATGGGGAGCAGGATGTGGCCCTCACTATCCACGAAGAAATGGTTGGCGACCTGCTATGGCACTTGGATGTGCACAAGTCGATGGGGCTGGATGGGATCCACCAAGGGTACTGAGAGAACTGGCGGAGGAGCTGGCCAAGCCGCTTTCCATCATTTATCAACAGTCCTGGCTATCGGGGGAGGTCCCAGTTGACTGGCGGCTAGCAAATGTGACGCCCATCTACAAGAAGGGGTGGAGGACTGACCCAGGAAACTACAGGCCTGTCAGTTTGACCTCAGTGCCAGGGAAGCTCATGGAGCAGATCCTCTTGAGAGTCATCATGCAGCACTTGCAGGGCAAGCAGGCGATCAGGCCCAGTCAGCATGGGATTATGAAAGGCAGGTCCTGCTTGACGAACCTGATCTCTTTCTATGACCAAGTGATGCACTGGGTGGATGAGGGAAAGGCTGTGGATGTGGTCTACCTTGACTTTAGCAAGGCTTTTGACACCGTTTCCCACAGCATTCTCCTCAAGAAACTGGCTGCTCTTGTCTTGGACTGGCGCGCGCTTTGTTGGGTTAGAAACTGGCTGGATAGCCAGGCCCAAAGAGTCAAGTCCAGCTGGAGGCCAGTCACTAGTGGCGTCCCCCAGGGCTCGGTGCTGGGGCCGGTCGTCTTTAATATCTTCATCGATGATCTGGATGAGGGCATTGAGTGCACCCTCAGTAAGTTTGCAGATGACACCAAGTTAGGTGCGTGTGTCAATCTGCTTGAGGGTAGGAAGGCTCTGCAGGAGGATCTGGATAGGCTGCACCAATGGGCTGAGGTCAACTGCATGAAGTTCAACAAGGCCAAGTGCCGGGTCCTGCACCTGGGGCGCAATAACCCCAAGCAGAGCTACAGGCTGGGAGATGAGTGGTTGGAGAGCTGCCAGGCAGAGAAGGACCTGGGAGTGATGGTTGATAGTCGGCTGAATATGAGCCAGCAGTGTGCTCAAGTGGCCAAGAAAGCCAGCAGCATCCTGGCTTGCAGAAGAAACAGTGTGACCAGCAGGGCTAGGGAGGTGATCGTCCCCCTGTACTCGGCTCTGGTGAGGCCGCACCTCGAGTACTGTGTTCAGTTTTGGGCCCCTCACTACAAGAAGGACATCGCGGTGCTTAAGAGGGTCCAGAGAAGGGTGACGAAGCTGGAGAGGGGCCTGGAGAACAAGTTCTACGAGGTGTGACTGAGGGAGCTGAGATTGTTCAGCCTGGAGAAAAGGAGGCTCAGGGGTGACCTTATCGCTCTCTACAGATACCTTAAAGGAGGCTGTAGCGAGATGGGGGTTGGTCTGTTCTCCCACGTGCCTGGTGACAGGACGAGGGGGAATGGGCTTAAGTTGCGCCAGGGGAGTTTTAGGTTGGATATTAGGAAGAACTTCTTTACCAAAAAGGTTGTTAGACATTGGAACAGGCTACCCAGGGAAGTGGTGGAGTCACCATTCCTGGAAGTCTTTAAAAGTCGTTTAGATGTAGAGCTTAAGGATATGGTTTAGTGGGGACTGTTAGCGTTAGGTCAGAGGTTGGACTTGATGATCTTGAGGTCTCTTCCAACCTAGAAATTTTGTGATTCTGTGATTCTGTGAATCATAGAATGTCTTGGGCTGGAAGGGACTTTAAAGATCCTCTAGTTCCAACCCTCCTGCCATGGACAAGTATGCCACCCACTAGATCAGTTTGCCCAGGGCAACCCATTGCCCATTCAGCCTGGTCTTGAACTTAGGGATGAGGCATGCACAACCTCATTGGACAACCTGTTCTACTGTCTCACTACGTTCTGAGTGAAGAATCTCCTACTAACATCTAATCTAATTTTTGGTGTCCTTTAATTTAAAAAACATCCCCCCTGTCCTATCACTGTCTGCCCAAGTAAAAAGTCACTCTCCATCTTTTTTATAAGCTGCCTTTAAGTCCTGGAGTATTGAAAGGCTGCAATGAGGTCCCACTGGAACTTTTTCTTCTCTAGGCTGAACATCCCCAGCTCTCTTAGTCTTTCTTTATATGAGAAGTGCTCCAGCCCTCTGACCAGCTTTGTGACACTCCTCTGAACTTGCTTTAACAGGTCCACAACTTTCTTGTGCTGGGGGCCCCAAGCCTGGATGCAGTACTCCTGATGGGGCCTCACAAGGGCAGAGCTGGGACGACGACGACGATACAATCACCTTCTCCAGCCTGCTAGCTGCACTGCTTTTGATGCAGCCCAGGATGCAGTTTTCCCTCTGGGGTACAAGGATGCACTGTTGGCTCATGTTGAGCTTTTTGTCCACCAGAACCCACACTTTCTTCTCTGCAAGGCTGCTCTCAATAAGTTCTTCTCCCAGTCTGCGCTCATGACTGGGATTGCTCTGACTCAGGTGCGCCTTTCACTTAGACTTCTTGAACCTCAAGAGGTCCGTTCACTTGGGCCCACTTCTCCATCTTGTCCAGGTCCCTTTGGATGGCTTTGCTTCCTTCTGTTTTATCAACTGCATCAGTCAAATTTGCTGGTGACACCAAGCTGATGATGCTTGATACCACTGCCTATGTCATTGATAAAAATATTAAACAGTACCAGTCCTCAAACAGACCCCTGAGTACACCACTTGTCACTGGCCTCCACATGGACATAGAGCCATTTATCACCACTCTCTGGCTGCAACCTTCAAGTTTATCCACTGAATGGTCCACCTATCAAATCCACACCTCTCCAATTTGGAGACCAGAATGTCATTTGGGACCATGTCAAATGCCTTACAGGAATGGCAGCTCCCTCTCTGTTAAGGAGATGACACTTCTCATGATGCCCTGGAACTAATTTGTATTCTGTTTAAATCTTGAAACCCCTAATGTGGGATCTTAGTCTTAGGCCTGGAAACCCACTGACCCTTCAACAGTCAGCGTGAAGAACAATCTTCAGACAATGTAAATGCATTTACATGGACTACCTTGGAGATTTTCTATTCAGAATACTATTATAATATCTTAAATTTTCTTTGAGTTCTTAATGCTACCCCACACACCCAGGGAGATAGAAATTTTATGATGTCTCCAGAAATAATCTTTCAGATTGCTAAGGGTGTATTTCTTTAGAGGAAAATAAATAAATAAATAAATAAATAAATAAATAAATACATACATACATACATACATACATACATAAATAATGCTAACACGAAGTAAAAATAATTTATTGTTAATAAGTAAGTGAAATTGGGTCTCCCCGTGCTTATGAGAAACAAAGACTTAACAATTTCTTGATTATTTGAAAGAAAGAAAGGTGGCAAAATTAAATTCAAAGTTGCCTGTAATCATTTAAAACATAGTTCAAAAAATAATACCTAAATTCCCATTCCTTCCCTGTAGGGACATTTACAGAGTTTTCTAGTTACTGATCCCCTGATTTTGACTACATATTTTCTGCCTTACCTAACTCATTCAGCAGTCTGTTAGTCAAAGTTCCTAAAACACCAGGTGTGCAAATTTATATTTATCTCCCCTTACTTTGTTCTGCTACACTGAACTATTGATCCAATCTCCCCTTATGATCAATGGGATATATATATATATATATATATATATATATATATATATATATATATATATAAATATATATATATATATTTCTGGGGAGCAATTAGCATACTATATTTTAGGCAGCTGCTTTAGGATGAAATTAATCACTCCCCTAAATGTATCTATATCTATCCCTTGACAGTAATGGGTAGCTGACTATAATGATAGCCTGCAGTGTCTAACTGAGATGCATGTGTGCATTCTAAGCATCTGGAATTAAGAAGTTAGTCCCATCTAAATTCCTAATGAGTTTGCTGAGCCAGAGTAAAAATGAAATTAAAATATACCCCTAACCTGCATTCATTCAATTTGAAAATGAGAGTACCTCATACTTGGTCATTATCCATGCAGCAGTCTGGCTGCTTCTGAGACAGTGACTTGAGCTGAAATGTGATGTGCATTTCTTTAGCAGTGATGCTACTTCAAGCAGCCTTTCTGCCTCTGTATAATAGCTGTTTATAGAGCAGCAAAACTGATTAATTATGAAAAAATAAAAGTGAAAACAGTAGCCTAAGTAGATGCTCAAAGCAACTCAAAGACCCAATGGTGCTCAAATACAGCTAGAATGTGAAATACTAAGATATAGTAAAGATTCAGTCTTTGTAAGTTTTTGTTTGTTTGTTTTTTTTTTTCATGTGAGCTTGCATATGAATTTCAGAATAGTCAAGCCCTATTATTTCCTATTATTTGGGAAATGGAGCTTAACATTACTATCAGTGTTCCAGGAGTCCCACAGTTATTTATTTAAACTTCCCTAACTACAGAATTATTTATTTAAGTTATTCCCATTATGGTCCACAATAAATCAAATGACATTCACCTTAATAATGCCCTGTTCTCTCCCAGGAATATAAAGATATAGCTGAGACATAGAAATTTGCACCATTTGCATCTACATGTAGAACTCTGAACATTTTTTAATCATGCTTACCAAAGTTCAAACATAGAAAAGTGGGGATAAGATAAGATTTTGCAAGTTTTCTCAAAAGGGAACCTGACCATAATAGCCCCTACTTTATTCATTTTCAATATAGACCATTACAACTCACCATATCAGCAAATAAAGTTTGAATGTTATCATCTTGAAATAAAGTACTTTGATGATCTTGCCAATCTAAAAGACTAGATATCAGAAAGTGCTAAGTTAGGTAGAAAATAACAAAAATAACTATTTTCCACTAACACAAAAAAATTTATAACTTTGTCCTTAGAAAGATTAACCGTGGGATTTTCCAGATGACGTGTATGAAGATGTAGGAAATGGTTTATATATATATATATATATATATATATATATATATACTACCTATATTCCTTCATCACTTTAATCACTTAAATCTATAATTTCTAAATGCAAAATCACACTAGCCTGCATAGGGGAATTTGGGACAATGTGTGTTTCTTCCTCCTTTTTTTTTTCCCTCTTTTTTCTTTTCCATTTTTTTTTACTTTTTTTTTTTTTTTTTTCCTCAAGAAGCCTAACAGAAAACTATATGGCATATGGAAAGTCTACACTGAGGATATTTACAGTAGTGAACTTATAATATAATATCCATATACTTACACTTTGTTTAAAAACATCATGTTACTAAAGTTCTTGAAGGTTACTCACAGATTATCTGAAAGATTATTACTGAGCAGCAGTGTTCAATGGATTTTCCACTGTCAGCAAAGTGCAACTTTCTACTAAGCCCTTCTCAGTATTTTCTTTTTCTCTACTTTTTTACAATATGTTTTCTTTGTCTCTTACTAGTTTTCTTATTACTGTTTTTGTCCCATTTTTGCATCTTCTGGAAGTGTTATTGATGGTTCATAGTTCATCAGAAAAGAAATACATGGGTCAATGGAAGAATGGAAGTGAAAATGAGCACTAGGCTACATACCTGAAAGTACAGCAAAAGTACAACATTTCCTTTTCTTTTTTTTTTTTCTTTTTTTTTTTTTTTGTTTTTCTTTGTGAAAAGACCCAGAAAAGACCTTCAAGATCAAGTTCAACTGTTAACCTGACCCACCAACTCCCATCACTAAACCACATCACTGAATGCATGTCCACGTCTCTTAAATACCTCCAGAGATGGTGACTCCACCACTTTCCTGTGCAGCCCGTTCTAATACTTGACTATCCCCTGTGAAGAAATTCTTCCTAATGTCCAATTTACCCCTCCCTGGTGCAACTTGAGACTGTTTCTTTGTGTCCCATCACTTGTGTTCTGAGAAAAGAGACAAATACCTTCCTCACAACAACCACCTTTCAGGTGGTTGTAGAGGGTGATAAAGCCTCCCCTCAGCCTCTTTTTCTTCAGGCTAAACAACCCCAGTTCCCTCAGTCGCTCCTCATAAGTCATCTTTGTTTGTTTGTTTGTTTGTTTTGTTTTGTTTTTGTTTTGTGTTTTTGTTTTGTTTTGTCTTGTCCCTGCACCAGCTTTGTTGAGCTTCTTTGCACATGCTCGAGCAACTCAGTAACTCAACATGTAGTGAGATGCCCAGTGTTTTGTGGGGATAGGACAAGGGGCAATGGCTGCAAGTTAGAACACAGGAAGTTCCACACTGACATGCGAAGGAACTTCTTCACGGTGAGGGTGACGGAGCATTGGAACAGGCTGCCTAGGGAGGTTGTGGAGTCTCCTTCTCTGAAGATATTCAAGGCCTGTCTGGATGCCTACCTGGGCAGCCTGCTCTGAGGAACCTGCTTTGGCAGGGGGGTTGGACCCAATGATCTTTTGAGGTCCCTTCCAACCTCTACAGTTCTGTGATTCTGTGAAAACTAAGCACAATATACAATACTGAATATGTTCAAGTCACATAATATTCATCACACATTTTCAATCCAGCACAAGCAACTATTACAATTAAAACTAAGCCATACATCTAAAGCTTATGTGCTCAAGTTCAAAAGTTGTGTTTTTTGTTTGTTTGTTTGTTTGTTTTCCAATTACCTTAAATGATAATATTCTGGAGTTATTTGCCTGTGTCTATATGCTTTTCTTCATCAAAATATATTTAAAATAAATATAGTTATCTCAAGGTATATGTGTGACTATAAATTGTACAATGTTTGTTTTTGTTTCACAGATTTTACTCAATATTGTTCTTGTATAAGAGTGTAAAAGTGTAAAAAGAATGAATTTATTTTATAGTCTATTTTTCTTCATTTATTCCTTTCCCTTTATGTGTCCTATAATTGTCTTGTATTTTTTACTCATAAAAAAAAAAAAAATTACCAACAAATTGAATTCAATAACATTAGAAATGAACTTCAGTTATGTTGAAATCCCTAAGGACTGTTTTAATAATGTTTAAACATCAAATTCACCTCTTTACTAGATCATGGATCTCATACAAGTTCATGATCTTTATTATTTGACAATTAAAAGACACGCAGTCTTGTACTAACTTTAAATACCACTGTATTTTTTAATGTACTTTTTATTTCTACTTTTATGTTCCTCTTTCTGTTTTCCAAAGTTAATACCAAAGACAGATTACACAGAATACTATTTAAAAGTACATAAACAAGCCATACTCTGCAAGGTGTCAAAAGCTTTGAGTTAGGGGCATCTTATTAATGTTGCAATGTTGTAACACAAAAATCACACTTCAAAAAAGGCAGAGGATTCTAGCATTTCAGCAAGCCATGAAGAAATCCAAATGCACTGGAGATCTGTGTGAGATACTAAAAGTGAATTTATGATTTGACCTACCTGATGAAATGTACTTTGTTTTCTAATTGCAATGGCTATCCCGTTTGAAGAAAACCATTCTTCATTTCTCCAGTCTTTTTCAGAATCATGTATGTACAATGTAACTCTAGAAATTCTATAAATGGATGAAAATCACAGTAGCCTGCAGGACATAAAGGTCAAAAATGAAATAGATTTTAGTGGCCTTGATTCAGCCTTTGTCAATGGTCTCATGTGGCAAAAGAAAATAATGAGCAGAAATATTTTGCTAGTATGAGCAGTTTAGGCTTTTAAAAAGGAGTCACTTCTTCATCAAAGAGAAATACTATTCTGTGTAATCCGTAGAAATACTATTCTGTGTAATCTGTCTTTGGTATTAACTTTGGAAAACAGGAAGATGAACATAGAAGTAGACATAAAAAGCATAGCTGTCAATAATAAGAGACGTTGCTACCATTCAGCATCTGTAAACTGAAAATAAACAACAACAACAACAACAACAACAAAACTTCTTTGCATCCTTGCAAGAGAGACAGTTGGTCATGTTTTACATTTTTATGTTTATCAGAAGACAAGGGTATGAAATGCCTTTTCTTGCACCTTTTCTCAATTTATAAGGCAGCAAGGCATTTTACAATGCAGTGAGTCAGGTTGTTAGTCAGGGGGCTTTCAGCCTGCTGGGATTTTGGAATCAACTACTAATTTCTCAACATATTTTTTACTTCAGTTTCTTCTCTTTTTGTCACTAATCCAAAAAGAGAAAGAGAGAGATGGAGCATGGGTTAGAGAATTGGAAAAGTGAGAATTGTAAAATTTATCTGTTCAATTATATTCCTGTCCTGAATCAACGTGTTGTTCAAAAAGAGTCAAGCTGTTGAGCTAATGGTCTAGTTACAGTCTTTCTTTTTCTTTGTTTACTCCCTGACAGCTTGCTGTGGCACTGGGCTTTAGGGAAACAGGAAGTGAATGACTCCTTGAGAGGTGTTTTTACTGTACACTGCAATTAACTAGATGAAATCACAAGTCCTTATTTCTTCTGACATGTCTTTCTTCACAACCTAAGCATAATTACTTCTAACATCAAAATTGATTTTAATTAAATTTTAAATACAACTTATTTATTAAATTAAACTAAATTATTTGCTTATTTATTTATTTTATGGGCTTTATTTTTCATCTTTTGTGGTGAAAAAAAAAAAGAGAAAAAGAAAACAACACACACACACACCAAAAAACAAAACAAAACAAAACAAAACAAAACACTATGTTGACAGCAAGAAATAACCCAGTTGGACTTATAGCCACAGACTGTCTATAGGTTGGTTTAGACTGACTATTTCAGGACTAATCAAATGTTAAAGCACTGAGGTCATTGTCCTCTTGAATGCTGACAGGCACAGGGCATCAGCCACCTCTGTAGGAAACCCTGTGGTGTTTGACCACTCTCAAAGTTAATATATATATATTTTTTTTCTAATAGTTAGTCTGAACCTCCCCTGGTGCAGCTCTTTGTCATTCTGTCTTGTTCTATCATTGTTTACCAGGTAAAAAATACTGGCACCCTTTCTAAGCATTATTAAGCAAACACCCTTGCTAAACATTATTAAGCAACCAGGTTTTCTTAGTTTTCTTACCTTTAGATTATACATTCCATGATATGAACAAAAGGTGGCAAATAGTTGTGAAAATCATGTATATAGAAAAATATTAACTGCTGGAATTCGGATGTCATAATTTAATAAAATAAAAAATAAAGAGCAAATGCATTTTGGGATTGAAAACATTTTTTAATTCCATGAATACAATTTCTCTTCTTGTAAATGCAACTCAAGCATTTCTGTAACTTTGTTTTGGTTTGGACTGAATTGGAGGAAACACATTAACAACCAGATAATGAAAATGTCACCTTGAATTTTTCACATGTTCAAGTTCATTCTTCTCAATACCACTAAATTGCAGTTAGATGTATTTTATCAGATTCATTATCAGTTTATTTTATCAGTTTATTCCTACAATCAAAATTAGAATTACTCAACTGTAGCATCTAAAAATGATTGATTTGAAACAGTAATTGTTGTCTAATCTTAAGAATTGTACTGAATCTACAGCAAGGCTGTAGTAATGGTATAATAGTCATAAGAATGCATAATAAAATTTGGGAAAATGGATTATTCCTCAAGCAATGCAATGTTTCCCCAACTTCTGCTAAGTAATAAAGTATTCCCCAGAGGAAGCTACAAAGGTATGAAAACTAATATTTCTGAGTTAGAACATCTTCTTAAAAATCTTTCTTACAGAACTATGTCCTTGTATTTACTATGAAAGACAAGAAAATATCTAGCAAAATAACAGATATCTATTTAATATCTTAGAACTGCTGTTCTCCCACAGCAATAACTCATTGCAGGTTATGAATCACACTTGATTTAGAGTTGTTGTTTTTTTTTTCTTTCTTTTTTTTTTTTTTTAAATAAAGATATACTACTTCTATAATGTTTGTAGAGTATGAATTTTTTACTTTTTTAAATTATTTATTTATTTTATTTTTACTGTTCACTTGCTACTTGAATACACTGCTGCAAAAGAAAGTTGAGAACATCATAGCTGAACAAAACAATTAACTTGGTTACGACATAATTCACAAATAAAGAATAAACTAAATTACATATAAATGTAATAAGAATCCAGGTCCATTAATATTGTACATCTAGTCCACCACTAGACACCAGATGAACAGGGGATTTACATGGAGTGGATATAAGAACAGAATCACATCTATAAGTGACATAATCTGAAATGCATTTACCAAGCAGGATGTGAACAGTGGGTGGACAGTAATTCCAGCTCCCAGATTTCTATTCTGCAACACATGGATACAGTCAGTGTTCCTTTCCCTCTAACTTCTATTTGGACCAGCACCAGAGGTGCATGATACTCATTGATCAGATGATGTTAGGTCCTGGTTAGTGGAATGATCTATATCCACAATGCTTCTGTCTTGAGGTTCTCCCTTTGCATTGGACAACAGTGGATATAGTTCACTTGACTCCAAAGATACTGTTATATTAACTACTTATTTGAATATACAAAATTGTCAACACGAGCCACCAATGGCTTCTCTAATCACAAAGGCCCAGGCCAAAATCTGTGTTTGTTTTCCATATTTAATGACAATATCATTGATTGCCACGAGGATTCTGTCATTTTCTAGTTTCACACCCCAGTCATGGTATAAAAATGGTGCATTTATCAACACCTTCAATAACAAATATTTTTTATTGTTTCTTTTTATTCTTCTTTTACTGAGATCTGCCCTGATGAGAAGGACCTGGCAGTGTTTGTTGATGAGAAGCTCAACATAAACTTGCAGCCCAGAAAGCCAATTGTATCCTGCGCTGCACCAGAAGTATGGCCAGCAGGTCAAGGGAGGTGATTCTCTTCCTACGCTCTTGTGAGACCCCACCTGGAGTACTGCATTCAGATCTGAGGCCCCCAGCACAAGAAAGACATGGACTTTCTTGTCCATGCAAGAGGAGGTCCAGAGGAGTGCCATAAGGATGTTGAAAGGACTGAAGCACCTCTCCTAAAACAGGCTGAGAGAGTTAGGATTGTTTTGCCTAGGGAAGAGAAGGCTCTGGGGATAGGGTCCTGCAGGAAAGTTCGGGAGAAACTCTTTTTCAGGAAGTGTAGTAATAGGAACAAGGGGTAATATTTTTAATCTCTATAAAGGTAGATTTTAAATAAAAGGAAGGAATTCTTCACATTGAGGGTAGTGAGGCACTAGAACAGGTTGCTGAGAGAATTTGTGAGTGCAAGTGCTCAAAGTCAGATTGAGCAACCTGATCTAGTGGAAAGTTCTATCTTGAAGCTCTTCTATCTTGAAGATAGCTCCAACACAAACTATAATATGATTCCATGATTCCCTTTGTAGCAATATTCCACAGAAGAAATTTTGTAGAGCTGAATAACTAGCTTTTCAAATCAGTAGACCAAGTTATCCTGTTTTACTTTCCCCATTTTATTGTGATTTATTTTTTTCTTCTATGAGAAGAGTACAGACAAGACACGAAAAACTCAGGATTTAGTTTTATTCTAATCAATGCTGAATCAAAAAAGTCAACATCATTTTGAAAGCATCATAACTTACATTCTCAGACACAGTCCTCATCAATAAGAAAACAAAGCAAAGAAAAAAAAAGAAAAAAAAGAAAAAAGGAAAATTTAAAACCAAAAAAGCTTGTGCTGGATCCGTAGATGCCTTTTAAGAGAATTTACAGATTACAATTCCATACTTTCATGCCTAACTTCATACTGCAAAGCAAAGCTACTAATGACATCTTTTTTTTTTGCTTGTTCAGAAACTTTTAGTAGACAGTGGTAATGTATGTTAAATGTCACGTTTGCAGTACAGAAAACAAGGAAAAAAAAAATCTGTGTTTAATCACACTTAGTGCAATACCTTGAAGGTTTGGCCAAATCTGAACTGCTGTTTCTATTTTTTAACTTATGTGGCTATCATTCTTAATATACAAAAACATTATCAAAAATAATACCATTATCAATGTATAACATATAAATGTGTGAACACATTCTTTTTTTTTTTTTTCAGAAGGAAGCTTGCTCACATTGTTAGCCACGGTTTGACATTATATACAGTTAAATAAATTGCCACTGTGATATCTTATCCTGAGGACTGACTGCTTGCAAGAAGAGTTTTGTTATTTCTGGAATCTGGGTATCTCCCCTGTTAATTATGGAAATGGCAGTAACAGAATCCAAGGACAAAATACTAAAGGAAGTGACATATAAAGGTTAATAACATCTCATTTTAATTTGCAACACTTTTTCCTTTATTATTAAGTTGTTTCTAAAATAGATCTTCCTGATAGTGATGGACAAATATAAGGACCCAACATAATTATCATCAGAGATGGGAGTGTAAATCTTGTTTAGATCACTGTTATACATGCACACAGGAAGAACTAAAATTTGTATTTTTGTATATGGCCTCCAATATAATGAAATTGCATATATGCTTTTACTGAAATGAATTTTAATAATAAGATTGAATGAAAATGTGGTTTGTTATACATTTTTCCTTTCCATCAGTCTGAGTATCTGAGTCTTAGGCATAACTGCATTTGTTTGCTTGTTTGAAAGACAACCCCAACAGAGGATGTTTAATAGCTTATAAGGAAGATTTTTAATTGCAATTTTATTTTATTTTTTTTTGTCTGAGTTAATATTTACTTCACATTAAAATAGAAACTAATGAGGCATAAATGGACATTTAGTACCCTAGCTTTAAGTTTCTTGGCCTTCAAAACATTTGTTTAATAAGTAAATATTCATTAATATATTCTGCTTTGACTATTTCAGTGCAGCATATTGTGTTCACAAAAAAAGGAAACATGAAAGGTAAAGGAAATCACTCTTATACTGAGGGGTGTGGCTGCTCCCTAGAACTGTCATGATTTGCCCATTGAATAAAATAAGATTATCAATTTTAAACGCTCATTTCCTCTTTAAAGAACTTTGTGAAACAGCCAATTGATTTTAAAAGATCAGTCAAATGAAAGTCATGCACTGTCATACACAGAAACATCACCTTCCATTACAGTAAGACTAATAGGTAGGTATCCATTGAATAAATGTGCCATACATTTCAAATTTTTTCCCCATTTCTACATTCTTCCTTCCTTCCTTCCTTCCTTCCTTCCTTCCTTCCTTCCTTCCTTCCTTCCTTCCTTCCTTCCTTCCTTCCTTCCTTCCTTCCTTCCTTCCTTCCTTCCTTCCTTCCTTCCTTCCTTCCTTCCTTCCTTTCCTTGTAATCACTTGACTACAAATTAGTTTTTGTTTAAGTGGGAACATGTGTTACAAACACCATGGTAAGTAGTAATACTGAGAAAAAAAGAAGTTTAGGATCTCAGTTCCCCCATATGAGTATGCTATATGGCCATATAAGATAAGCCTCTACTGGTTGCATGTTCAAATTCTTATAGCCTAGGCTCTCTGGTTTCTGGTTATGTGACTTACAGTGATCTTTAAATCATGAACTCATGAACGAGGGTGGAAAGGGACAAGTCCACCCAGAGTAAATACATAACTATATATTACATAGAAAAAGAGATAAAACATTAGTGAGTAATGCAGTGATTTAATTTTGATATGTTCAAATACCTTCAGAGATCTTCTGTATCTACTTGATCCATGTGCAGTGTTGATGTCTTGGTAACTTGATAGCTGTTATATTATTGATGCACTGGTAGCTCTTAGAAGATTAATCATATTCTCACCACTTACTATGCAAAAAAGTAACAAAACAAACAAACAAACAAAAACACTCCTGAAATATCATAAACCCAAAATGTGAAATTCTATCAGCAAATGCAAAAATTATATTTGTTTATAAACACCACATGTATAATAATTCTTTCAGACAGAATTCCAAGACATTCTATCTGGGAAAATGTCACTAATCTCTATGGAGTAAGTTAAATTATTTATGTCAAATATCAAAATACGTGGCTTTTTGATACATATTTATTGTTTTCCTAGCATATTAATTTAAGCAGGATTTCTATTATCAAACCATTTTACTTCTTTATGTCTTATATATGCTATACATAATGAGGTTCCAAAGAATTCCGAACATGTCTTTCTCTGTGAAATAGAGACACAGGTTGTAGTGAAATCATTCTGAATTATACAGAAAGAAGAAAATTCAAAGCGACAAAACCAAGATTTCTTAGCTGTACCTCTGATTTTTGTGGTGCATGTATTTGTTAGATCTTAAAGTACTGTGGGTCAGATAACCAATATCCTACAGGTTTTCTTCTGTAGCTGAAATTGTAAACATCATTATCTTTTTAGAGAAGTTCAAATATGACAATCATTAACATTGTGCCGCTAGTTCTACATGTTAATTGGACAGGATCAATATATGTTGCAAAAAATTTGCAGCGAATTTACTGCTTATGTTAAGGCAAAAATCTCACAAATATATAACTCTTCTAGAATGTGCAATGAATAAATATATTTAAAATTAACAGCAAATGTTTTGAACAAATCAGCAATTTAATAAAGAAACATAATGTATTTTATAGCCATAATGCTAGAATGCTATAGTTATAATCAGCTAGAACTAAAAAACAGCTAGGTAAAAGGGCATTGCATCAGAGA
Organism: Anas acuta; assembly: GCF_963932015.1. NCBI lineage: Eukaryota > Metazoa > Chordata > Aves > Anseriformes > Anatidae > Anas > Anas acuta. The sequence goes on from NC_088979.1 coordinate 36,714,646, forward strand.
GTGGCAGAACAAAAGAGAAAATACAAATAAAGGGATGAATTAAAGAGGCTTGTTAAAGACAGAGTGACAGAGTAATTTAGGTATTACATATAATGTAACTGATAATGTCTTGATAAAATCTAAATGATAACATTTAAATCCTCAAGTCCTTGCATTATGTATAATGATGCTGTCTTCCAGCAGAATTCCCACACACGTTCCATTCTAGTACATATGAGTTTACAAGCTGTGCAGAGACTTCTTTAAAAACATCAACAAGGACTTTAGAATTCCTTATAATCTTTTATTTCTGTGTGCAAAATAAAAAAAAAAAAGAGGCAAAATATGTCCAAGAGCTGTACACATGAGTAGTCTGCATACTTTTTTTTTTTTTCCTTGAAAATGAATCTACTCCTAAACAATGCATTTTGGTAGAATATTGTTGAATTGCAGTATATTTTACTAAAAATCTGTATTGTATCATCTTTATTATAAATTTATCAATTCTGACATCTTTATCAAAAGGACAATTAAAATGATATTTTTTACTGAAAACTGATTTTATAGGCAAATTCTAAAATTCTAAAAACAATGTTGCAGTAAATTGGTACAGAGAACATTATGGGAAACAAATATAATCCAAACTGTGTAGAAAAGAATGCTCAGTATTACAAGATCGTTTCCTGACATCCCTCCAGATTATCTGTCTTTATATTTCTGTTCTTAAGTGCCTTGAAGTTTCACTATTCTTATCAGAGCTGAATTACTCCTCACATGCTTATTTTCACTCATTACTGTTTATACCAAGATCAATAAATTCCATTTATATACCATTCCAAATATACCGAGGTATATTTGGAAAAAGGCATATTTGGAAATTACAACTCATATTTCTTTTCACACAACATTTGCACAAATATGGAGTTAATAAATGACCAACTATTGGCCTAGAGAAAAAAAAAAACTATGATTTACGCTTGTGAATGCGTAATTGTTGATTGCACATATGAATAGTATAGTTTTCCTATACAAACAATGCAAAGTAGACAAAAAAGCATACTTCTGAACACACTTTTCTGTTGAAAATATGTGCAAAATTACTTATGAAAGAAATTGATTCTTTCTGTTTTCTGTAAACTTTACTATTAGAGTAACATGAGCAGATGTAAGCATAAATGATAAATGAAGCAAAAATAAAGCCCATGGTTATCAGGCTTCAACAATAACTAATTACACAAAGCAACACAGAGTCTTCCAAAAACATTCAGAACTGCTTTGATGTATCGTTTTGAGGTTATAGACTCAGTTGAAGGCTAAAATTCTAACTCAAGTGGCAGGTTGCTGATATTAATATTCATCACATCCAAATACCTCTGAGAAGACAAAACAAGCATCATACAAACCCTAGAAAACTGAGAAAACAAAACAAAGCAAACAAATATACTATGTTGTTTTAATTTGCGGAATCATGTATCATACAGGTAGAGAACCACAGCATTGTTGGAGGTTGGATCTGGTGGTCCATGTAATCCGGTATTCCAACAATGAAATAGGGATTTCTGTAGTACATCTGGTCCGTGAGTCTTGATCTCTTCATCTTTCTTGATAATCTGCAGTGTTTGTTAGCTCTTGTATTTGTTTTCTCTTCTTATATTGTCTATTGGGAAGAGTCTGGCTTTACAGTCTTCATAGCTTCCCTTCAGCTACTGGAGGCAGTGATTTTACCATGATTAGTTTCCTTTTTTCAGTCTAAGAAAGCCTAGCTTAGCTACTTTAGTGACTCTGCTTGCATTCTCTAGACCCTGTATCAGTGTAATTCTCGGCAACATTTAAATAGCACTTCTTACAAGCTCAGGATCGGTGCATCCCTAAGAGTAGGAAACTGGGGAAGGGGGGCAGGAAGCCTGTGTGGATGAGTAAGGAGTTCATCAACAAGATCAAAAGGAAGAGGAAGGTCTACGAAATGTGGAAAAAGGGCCTGTCCTCTTGGGAGGAGTATAGAAGGGCCTGCAGGGATTCAATGAGGAAGGCTAAAGCCCACCTGGAGGTGAAGCTTGCAAAAGAAATAAAGGGTAATAATATATATATGTATGTAAACAGTAAAAGGAAGACTAGGGATAAGGTGGGTCCCTTGCTGAATGAGAGGGGTGTCCTGGTAATAGGAGATGCTGAGAAGGCAGAGATACTTTCAAAGAATAGTTTCTTACAAAGAATGCTTTCTTTGCTTCAGTCATTGCTTCAAGGACTTCCCCCCAGGACTTCTGGAGCCTGGAGGGAGGAGAAAGGGTCTGGGAAAGGGAAAGGGAAAGGGTCTGGGAAAGGGTCTGGGAAAGGGAAAGGGAAAGGGTCTGGGAAAGGGAAAGGGTCTGGGAAAGGGTCTGGGAAAGGGTCTGGGAAAGGGAAAGGGAAAGGGAAAGGGAAAGGGAAAGGGAAAGGGAAAGGGAAAGGGAAAGGGAAAGGGAAAGGGAAAGGGAAAGGGAAAGGGAAAGGGAAAGGGAAAGGGAAAGGGAAAGGGAAAGGGAAGGCAAAGCTAAGCAAAGCAGGGCCAGGGAAGACCAGGGGAGGGAAGGCCAGGGAAGGGAAAGGTTATCTTTTGTGGGGAACACATTATGTTAATGGGGTGTAGCATAATTAGGTACAAATTGAAATCTTCTATACAACACAAAGTATATATGTACCTTCAGCTGCAGTGTGGTTCATTTTTACCCAAGTTTCGTAATCTATTTTTAGTACCTATACAAGTTCATTGTTTCTCCACATTTTGTAAAGAAACGTTAAAACCTGCAAGGACAGTTCATCCTGATTATGTCTGACATTTTGCTTAGGAAGGGACAAATCACTATTGACAACCAGTTTAAATTAGATACTATGTTAGATGTTAAATGAGATTCATCTGTCCTCCAGTCTGTGATGGTTCAAAGAGAAATAGGCATGAGAAACACACCAATTTGCTTCTTCTAATCAAACAATGCATTTCTATATATGATCCAAAATAGATCTTCCATTCGTCTAGGAACATAAGATTAAAAAAAAAAAAAAAAAAAAGTTCCCTATGACACCTATTGAAACAGCAGGTGAGTGGGGTTTTCAGGATCAAATTTGTGTCTAAATTCCTGTTCCTTTCTGTTTCTGATCACCAGCTTATTAATTCCTTACTAAATTCCACCCCCTCCCTTAAAACATTTTATCAGAAGAATCTATTGTTCATTAGTTTCAAAGTAGCTTAAAGCCAATTATTATCCCTTGAACATCAGTTTCTGCTTAGAGTTCAGAAGAGAGTTTTTGAACATAACAATGGCTAAGTGCTTCCAATTTACTTTTAAGTCTTAATGCATTTCGAAACTTTTCAGTGTTAACATAACAAAGAGAAAGTTGAACACAGAAGGACAGAAAAGGGAAAAGATGAAATTTGTCAAACAACAGTTAGAATCTTTTATGCTGAAAAGTTCAAGTGTATTTACAGAAATGATTTTGCTTCTGTGTCCATTTCTTCCCTACTGTCAAACTTGCAATTTGGTTTCAGATGTGCCATTGTCATTTTTCAGCAGAGAAAGTCTAACAGAGACAGGACAATAAAAAGGGGAAAGTGAAAGAGAGGTCAAGAAAATTCAAGGAAACTAGCTTCTTTTATATCTTGGACAAGTTTGAAACATGCTTTTTGTACTATGTGATAGACAGGGGTACATTTTCTACAAATGACCATGTACTTTTAATAGCAGAAGCTCAGTGAAAAAAATACACATCTCACTTTTATTCTAGTGTCAGATTTTCAGCTAAGTAACAAATAATTTCTGTTCTTTCAAAAGGGTACCATATCATGGCAATGAAAATCTTCAAAGATCTTTCACAGATACTGCACATACAGTTTTCATGTCTTGGTTTAGGTTGAATTTCATATTTAATTGCCAGCTTTTTGTTGGTGTAACAGAGGTTTTTAAGCATGGAAAAACAAAGATTAATTTCATGTAAATCTTGCTTTCATGCAAACATAGAGAAACTCAGTGAAGGTGTTTGTTTTGACTTTGTACTAGCATAAGAGGGTTTTTAAATTTTATTTTATTTTATTTTATTTTATTTTATTTTATTTTATTTTATTTTATTTTATTTTATTTTATTTTATTTTATTTCCCCTTTTGGTGTTTTCTCAGTATACTTCCTATCTTAAACCAGTCAGCTATCCAAAGAAACTGCGTCTATTAGCAGATGAGGCACTAAAAGTTTGCAAGATATCTACAACTGTCACATATGTGACTTAAATGAGATCTGTACTTTTCTGGACCACTGGCTATAGAGCATGGTACCCTAAGATACCTTACCTAGCATTAAGCAACAAAGTTCAGGCAACTAAATCAAGCTCTCATTTTCAGCTTCACATATTTGCATGCTCAGATATTGGAATATTGGTGGCTTTTAAAACAACTGTTTTAGGAGGAAATAAAAGAGACTAGTAGATCTGAAAAAAATGAAGATCTTTCAAGTGTTGTTAAACACATTCTGGGCTTCTGGTGTAGGTAAGAAGAAAATATAAATTTCTTAATTGCAAAATGTATGTAGAACACGGGAACCAAAGGAAAGTATGTAACAATGGTAACTGTTTTATTAGACTGTTAAACACTCCAATTTTTAACTCTGTTTTAACGTCATTAAAAAAGACTCATTAGTTTGGGAACCATGATTAATTTTATAATGAAGATTCCTTATCACAAAACATAATAAAAAGGCAAGCAGAACAGAAAAGGTAACCCAAAACACATATGTTATCATATTTATATTTCTTAAGACTGGTATACCACGTGTATAATATCTAGAACAACAGAACAAGATTGGCTGGCCACTAGGAATTCTCTTTAAAAAATGTTAATGTTGAAGTTCCTCAGAAGTACATTTTTGAATTTAGATTCTGTTAAAAGTGTAATTAAATTCATTCTTCATTCAATTAAAAAAAAAATCTCAAAATAACTAAATTCATTCTCAAAATCATTAGATAAAAGAGTGATATGGATTGAGAATAGGATATGAGAATCTCATATAGAGGAAATTTTTTTTCTGAGCATTAACAGTTTCATTTCCTTATAAGGCCTCTTACAGCTATGTAAAGTGTATTAAATTACAACTCATTCTTCTCTGTCCAATAAGAAAATTGTTAATACCTAAAACTTGCTTTAAAATATTAAATAATAATAATAATCACACAAACAAATGAAGAAAAATATGTAGGTAATAAAACAACATGGTTTCATTTTTAAGAAAAATAATCCAATAATTATATCTCAGTGATGTGAATTTAGCTTGAAGTATCTGTATTAATTCTAGTAAAGACATTTGTCAGAAACATTATTTTATTTTACTAATTGTACTAATTTTAAGGAAGAAAATATATCCATTAAGAGTGTAAAAATAGCAGAAAAAAATAAATGAAAGTAATACATAATATCATGGGCATTGACATGACAAGTGTCAAGTTGTATATCTGTTTTGGAATAGATACTTCTTGTAGTCATTAAGGTCTCTGTTGGAAATGTACATCAAAATGTATTTTTAAGCACTGTAATCACAAAGCAAACACATGCTAGCCTTAGTTGTTTTAAACTTTCAGAATACATAAGACATTTTCATGTAAAATTGTCATATTTAAATCTTCCTTCTTCTGAAAGATAATAGAGAGAGATAGCAAATCCTATTCATAGCTCTGATTCCAGAAATGTTTTTAAATTATACATTTCCCAATATATATCTGAACTGATGATTCAGTTTATTTCTTATGCTTTCTGTTACAGAAGTCCTGTTTTAAAGGATTTTAAACATTAGGGTAGAAACCTCTAACTTAAAGTGCAACTCACATTTTTATCTTGGAAATAAATGTTTTGTTAATATAATTGTTTGAGTTTTAAAGAAAAATTCAACAGAATGCACTCAATTTAATATATGAGAACAAAATCTTTGGAAAAATAAACTTTCTTACTTTATTTGTATATGTTGGGGGGCCTTGGTCTTATTTTATATTGTAGGTAGAAGAACTGCAAAAACATTTAATTGTACACAATAATAATAATGTTATCATATCTAAGAATCTCAAGGATAAGAAACTAAAATTTCTTGCCCTTCCCCCCCTCCAACCTCCCCCCCCCCCCCGAGAGAGAGAAAGTTTAAGAAAAGAAAAGTAAGAAAGAACTCAAGAACTCTGAAAGGGAAAATAAGAGTGATATTGAAACTCATTGACTATTGTCTTAGGTGGGATTCTTCTTCTAGTTTAACTGTTAGAATATTCTACACATACATCTAAATCTAGTCTCCTTTCATAAAAACATGCAGAAAAGTATGAGAAAAACATGCAATCTTACAGTGTGATTCAGTCTACCTGCTTTAAATTTCCTCTTAAAAATAGGATAAATTGTGTTATAAATATGCCCAATTACCCCCAGTAACTATACAGGTAACCTAGGCTGAATAATTCTGGTATTGATATTATGCTATAAACATCTAAATTTGGGCAGATATATCCTAACCCCTCTGAATTTGGATGCATTCAAGGCATACCAGTGATTTCTGTTCAAATTCAAGCCATATGTCTTGTTACACTTAAATACATGCATTGTAATCTTGATCTCACTAAACATATATTGAATTTCTTCATATTTTTATTTTCATTAGTACAAATTTTTGAACATTATTTGAAATGTCATGAGTGTGAAAGTGCTCTGTACTTCACTTACACCTAAAACTCATACAGAGATAAATAAGATATTATCTCACTAAATATATCTAAAGAGCTTGACTAGGAACCTTATACCTGACACATGAGTTCCACATACAATAGCAGTCAAAAAAGCAACTCCCAGTTTCTTTTTCTTCAGCTTCTTCATACTTGGAACACTCTCAGAGAAAATGCCTGAGTCCCATACTGAATGTATGGAGAAGACTGATGCTACTGAATATTTCTGAAGACTCTAGTTAGAAATATACATACTCAAACATTATCTCTTGACTAACTTAACTTGGATATCCTATCGGTGCCCTTTAGTGATACTAAGATTGTTTAAAGCAAGTATTTTCATCCCTATAATAGAGGGGTTTGATGTCAATTAGTCTTCCTAGATATCTGGCAAATAACAAAACTTTAACTAACATAAAGGGACCTAAACCTCTTATGCAACTTTGCAAACCTGTACAATTTCATTTGGAATGAAAATTCAAAGAAAAATAGTCTGACTTAGACATCACCTCCAGGAATGATCTGAAATAGAAAGTGTAGCTCAACATACTTATAAGTAAGAAGAGATTCAGAATAAATAAATAAATAAATAAATAAATAAATAAATAAATAAATAAATAAATAAATATGCATATATATATACATATGTATATCTCTGAAAATGAGTCATTTTACAACTTTAACTCATGTCAATGAGAATGTGGTTAGATACACATTTAATGAACATTGTATTACATTTGGCTCAAGTAAAGAAGGCAAACAAATAAGAAAACCTTTGGCTGTCAGAAAAGTAAACTGACAATTAAGAAAAACAGTATCAGGATAGCTTCATTTTCATGTTTTTGTTATTAATAAACCTTTAGTGTAGTTAGTGTGAAAAGAATAGCAGGCTATGAATGGTGATTAGGAATAAAGCTGAAAGCTTGCTGTAAACCTACCTTCACAAGAAAAATTGAGTCCTTCAGACAGTTGAGTACTTATCTAATTGAATCATGCTACCATCTTTTTATTGCAAAGATCAAGGCTTGTTTTAGAAATCTACACAGTATTGAAACTGGAGTGTTATAGGTGACCAATGACACTTTAATTAGTTCAGGCTACGGATCAATTAATTCTTTGCTGGTGCTTGACAACATGGGAGATTTCAACATTATTGATCTTTGTCCATTCATTCATCTTCTCTCAGCCTAAATTGTTTGGATTCCTTAATTCTTTGTATTTCACTGTCATCTTTCTAATCACATACACGTAAGTCTTTGCAATAGATCTTCATCTGCTTCATTTGTTCTTTTGTGTGACATTCAGGAGAAGTCACTTATTAAAGTGTTATTATTCACATTATTCACATGCAACATTGAGTTATTTTTGTTATTTTTTGAGAAGTAAAATGTCTTCTAACACCCTCTCTGTAACTGCTACATTTCTAAAGGTATTTACAGACTATTTTTCTAGCACTTGGTGCTAGAGAATAGTAATGAATAATACCCTAACTTTAGGAAGACGTTATAAATCACTTTGTCTTCAGAAATATACTGAAGACATATGTGGATGTGTAACCATGACAGCCTCCTTTAACTCATTTACAATCTGACTCTATTCCAATCAAAAAATAAAAATAAAAAATCTGGGTGAGTTAGAAACATAATAATAATTCCTATTTTAGATTTTTTATATTTTTTTCTTACATTATTAAAATTGATCATCCATAAGAGAAAATTCTGAAGTGATATTTTACCGCTTTAACGATTTTAAGACAAAAAATTATTTTCCTTAATCTGACACAATTGTAAGAAAAATAATAATAATATTTAAAAAAAAGAAGAAACACAGATGCAGTGAGCAGATTCAATGAACATTTTGTAGAAGAAGTTGATGGGACTAGAGTATGTTATTAGACATTGTTTGGAAGGTGTAGTACACCCTGACACACACATATACACATATGAAAAGGTTTGTTGACCTGCATCCTTAGACTGTGGGCATAGGTTTGTGAAATGGAAGGAATATATATCTCATTCCTCTTCCAGATATAAACATCACTAACAAATGGGAAATTTACTGGAGAACACCCTTTATCTGTATATCTTCCACATCATTTTTTATGGCTATTCTTCAGAATTGTCATATTGAGAATCATAGAACCATAGAACAGACTGTTGTGTTGGAACAGACCTTAAAGATCACCTAGTTTCAACCCCCCTGCCATATGCAGGAACACCTCCCACTAGATCAGGTTGCTCAAAGCCCCATCCAAACCAGCCTTCAACACTTCCAGGGATGGGGCATCCACAAGTTCTCCAGGCAACCTGTTCCAGTGCCTCACCACCCTCATAGTGAAGAATTTCTCCTAATATTTAATCTAGACCTCTTATAGTTTAAAACTATTACCCTTCGCCTATCACTACACTTCCTGAGAAAGACTCCCTCCCCGTCTTTCCTTTAGGACCCCTTTAAGAGCTGGAAAACTGATATAAGTTCTCCCTAAAGCCTCTTCGCTGGGCTAAGGAACTTCGATTTTCAGGATCTCTCTTTATTGGAGAGGTGCTCCATCCCTCTGCCTTCCTTCAGGCTGTTCCCTCAAGTCCTATATCTAGTCACCAGAGAGAAGAGATCAGCACCTGCCCCTCTGTTTTCCTTTGTGAGGAAGTTGTAGACTGCAAGGAGGCCTGCCCTCAGTCTTCTCTTTTCCGAGCTGAACAATCTAAGTGATGGTCCTCATACGTCTTCCCCTCCAGACCTTTCACCATGTTCATATTCCTCCTTTGGACACTCTAACAGTTTTATATTTTTCTTATACTATGTCACCCAAAACTGCACACACTAGTACAAGTGAGACCACACCAGTGCAGAGCAGAATAGAACATCACTTCCTTTGACCAGATAGCAATGCCATGCTTTACACAGCCCAGGATGCAGTTGGCCCTCCTGGATGCCAAGACACACTGCTGGCTCATGTTCAGCTTGCTGTCAACCAAAACACCCAGATCCCTCTCTGCTGGGCTGTCCTCCAGCATCTCATCCCCCAGTCTATATGTATAGCCCCTTCCCAGGTGCAAGACCCAGCACTTGCTCTTCTTAAACTTCTTATGGTTGGTGATTGCTCAGATCTCTAATTTGTCTAGATCTCTTTGCAAGGCCTCACCACCCTCGTCAAAGTCAATGGCTTGACCCAATTCAGTGAGATAGAATTATGAATACTTTTCCCTGCTTGATACAGCCTGTGTTATTATAGAACAAAAGCCAGCACATTGTAATGAAGTTTGAATTTTGTTTGTTTATATACTGAATCCTTTTTTTGGCCAAAGATAACAAAAGCTTTGTTATTTATCCATTAGACCAAAGAGAATCAAATTTTACATGTTAGATGACAGCACATATCTCAGAGTAATCTAGATATAACTGCTGAGAATGGATACTTCCATGGCGGGCCATGGTACTATATACATGTACTACCTTTTCTTTAAAGCAAAAGAGCTTGAAATTATTCTAACCATCTTCCATTTTAAATATAGGAAATATCTCTAAAGCTGAAAAGGATCTTGTAGACAAGGGTAATGTTTTCTCTACATGGAACCAACCTGGATGCTTTTCTGCTTTTAATAATATAGGTATGCAGGTACAATGTCTTTCTTGAAACATAGAATTCCTTTCAGCAGGAAGAAAAAATGAGTCCCTCATTTTTATAAGGACATTACTAGCTATAACAGTAGCACCTGGCTACTGTTAATAAACATGCCATTAGAAAGTAAATTAATGAGATTGGCAGATCAGCTTCCTGCTCATTATTCTGAAATATACATCATAGACTCCTAGAAGAGCATGTGGGACTGTAAACTACTGAAGCACTAAATAAAATGCCACAGAAATCTTGTCAGGAAAAAGGGAATGGTGCTGTAAGGTAGCAGAAATAATCAGATTGGTTTAAATGTTTTTTTGCTACATATTCATACACTCACATAGATATATTTCACTTTCTTCTTTTATTAACTTTCATCTTCTTGTAAAGAGTTTGGGTCTACATCAATATCTGCTCAGGAGTATTAAATGGCGGAACACTGTCTTTTACTGTAAACCTCACAACATTGCATCTAAGGTAATCTTAAAATGTGAAAAATAATTACTCAAATTAAATTTATTTTTCAGAGGTGTTGTATTGCCCACTTCTATCATGCTGAAAACAACCCCACTCTGACAGTATGATACAGAAATAACATATTTTGTTTTGAAGTGGAGCTGGCCTGTACACCAAAGAACACGATAAATCTTCATAGCACAAGTATCTTCCTGTTGAGAAAGTATTGAGAAAATTATCATCTTGAAAATTCTGAGTGTTTGTTTTCATTCCCATCCTTCCATCAATAATTTAATATTAATAAAATTATGTCATCTACGCCTGGGATATTTTAGTCTCCATCAATACAAATTTTATACATCTTAAAGTGTATATTAGTGTTGCTAATACACAACCAGGTAAATAAATGCTTTTATATGAACATATGGTAAAATTGTTGTTATTCCAAAAAAAAAAAAAAAGTCATATTTTTTCCCTCAGCATTCCTTCTTCTTTGGAATTTCTAGTTCTCCTATGTACTCTTTCTGTCTAGTCCCATTTGTTTTCTTGTTGCTTCAAATAATAGTATATTTTCAAAATAACTAAAATGCAATAATTTCAATGAAATATTTTCCATGAAATATGAGGGATTAATATCTTTACTAAATTAATTATTTCCCTAAGAAGAGAGAGTTGATTATTTTATTTTATTTATTTTATTTTATTAATATTTTTTAATTGTTAATTTTTTATTTTTAATCTATTCACCAGTTATTTGCTGCATCATTCACTTCAGAATAAATTCTCCATAGTAATTTCCCGTTGGCTGCAAAGGATTTCTTTTTGTTTGACCTCACTATATTTGTTCTCACAGAAATAAGCACACAGGGAAAAATAGACAGTGGTTCAGTTACATATTTTCTCTCTCAAGCAGATGTTTTTTATAAATTATTTAAATGGAATGAAAGAACACATCTATTAGTTGTTGACAATGACACTGATCATGCATATTATAACAAATCTTAATTATGCTTATTTGTTTATTCCATTTATGAACCATGAAGTACAGACAAAACTTAACTGATCTTTAGGAATGTATCAAAGCATTCTACATTGTCAGAAACTAAATATAAATCAAGATGGATTTTGATAAAAGTAGACTCACGGTGTGAAAAGTTACTATCAAACTACATAATCTCTGTTATGGCTTAATAAACTAGAGCCATGTATCCAAATATAACATATCCTCTCCTATGAAGACAGACTAAGGAAGTCTTCAATCTGGATAAGGAAAGATTCTGGGAGACCTCATTGTATCCTTCCAGTACCTAAAGGAGGCCTACAGGAAAGAGAATTTGTATCAGGAAGTGTAGAGATAGAACAAGGAGTAATAGTTTTAAAGTTAAAAAGGGTAGATGTAGATTAGATATAAAGAATAAATTATTTACTCAGAGGGTAGCAAGGCACTGGAACAGCTTGCCCAGAGAAAACCCCAGCAACCTGTTCTAGTGCAAGGTGTCCCTGCCCATGGCAGGGGGATTGGAATTAGATGATCTTTAAGGCCTGTTCTAATCCAAACCATTCTATGATTCTATGATTCTACAATTCTATGAATCTATGTTCTGATCAGCTTCTGATTGGAACAGGTTTATGCATTTTATGAGATACAAGCAACAGGAAAAATCGTGTGTGCTCCATATTAAAATAAAATATAAAATAAAATAAAATAAAATAATAAAATAAAATAAAATAAAATAAAATAAAATAAAATAAAATAAAATAAAATAAAATAAAATAAAATAAAGTAAAATAAAATAAAATAAAATAACCAAACAAACAACCAAACCAAACAATCAAACAAACTAACTTACTACCTAACTACTAACTAAAAACCACAAACACAGATCCATAGTGAAGATATTTGAAATGATAATTCAGGAAAGCAGTGGTTAACCTAAAATGTCAGACCCATGACTAGAAGTGGTACTTCAGTGTGTTTATTAGTAACAACATTAGAAAAAGCAAATGTGTATGAAAGAGACCTCACATAATGAAGAAAGAGTGAGAGCAGGAAGGAGGAAGAAATACAGCATTTCCTTTATTGAAGAGAGTTCAATTCCATGCACAGTATCACTGAAATACATACTGTTTCTCATCTAATGCTCATAGTTGAAGTTGCAAGAACAGAAAATATGTAAGACCTCTTAAAATAATTTGGAAATTGTTTTTCATTTTATTCTTCATTTTTGAAAAAAAAAAGAAAAAAAAGAAACCAACAAAAAAGTTTTGCAACAAATACATCAAATATACTTTTGACATAAGAAACAATTCAGCAGTCATTTTTATGTTACAATATCACTATTATAGACAGATGTTCATTTATCTTTCAAAGATTTGAAATAAGACAGGAGAAGGAAAGGAAAAAAAGAGGAAAAAAGAAAAACAATGACTTACACTGCTAATATCTGTCATATTTGATCACATAAAGGGTGGTCTTCTGTTCTGAGAATTTCTATTATAAATAAATAAATAAACAAAGATGTCAGACTCATGGAATAATTTTACTTGGAAGGGACCTCTAGAAGTCATCCAGTCAGCACCTCGCTTAAAGAAGACTCGAAGTCTGATCCAGCTTTAAAGTCTGAAGATCTCAGATTCATAGACTGAGAGCTGAGTTTTTAATATCATGAAGGATGAAAATACCATTATATTTCTAATTAACCTGTTTCATGTAATTGAGATCCAGGATAGGAAACATTCCACCATTATAAAATGTAAATTATCATAAAATCAGTAGAATATGTGTCATACATCATAGAAGAATAAAATAAATTCTTGACTGGTTCAATGCATTTGGTCTTTGCCTTAATGTTTCTCAAGTACTCCAATAATCACAGTATATCATGAGTACTGAAGAACAGCTACAAGCATTGTTTTGCCACAAATAATTTCATAGTCACTAGCAATTAAACAGTTAAGGAGTTTAAGGAGCTGAACTAATCATATGCATATGGATTTTTTTATTTTTTTTTAGACTTCTTTATTTTTTGTAATTTGGATATTAGAAACATGGAATCATGGCAGATGAGTGGTTAGAATGTTGCCTGGCAGAGAAAGACCTGGGAGTATTGGTTGATAGTCAGCTGAATATGAGCCAGCAGTGTGCTCAGGTGGCCAAGAAAGCCAGCAGCATCCTGGCTTGCAGAAGAAGCCAGCAGGGCTAAGGAAGTGATTGTCCTCCTGTACTTGGCTCTGGTGAGGCCGGCCACACCTTGAGTACTGTGTTCAGTTTTGGTCCCCTCATTACAAGAACGACATTGAGGTGCTCAAGTGAGTCCAGAGAAGGGCAATGAAGCTGGTGAGGGGTCTGGAGAACAAGTCCTACGAGGAGTGGCTGAGGGAGCTGGGCTTGTTCAGCCTACATAAGAGGAGGCTCAGGAGCGACCTTATCGCACTCTATAGGTACCTTAAAGGAGGCTGTAGTGAGGTGGGAGTTAGTCTATTCTCCTACATGCCTGGTGACAGGATGAGGGGGAATGGGCTAAAGTTGTACCAAGGGAGTTTTAGGTTGGATATTAGGTAGAACTTTACCGAAAGGGTTGTTAGGCATTGGAATGGGCTGCCCAGGGAAGTGGTTGAGTCACCATCCCTGGAGGTCTTTAAAAGATGTTTACATGTAGAGCTTAGTGATATGGTTTAGTGGAGGACTTGTTAGTGTTAGGTCAGAGGTTGGACTAGGTGATCTTGGAGGTCTCTTCCAACCTAGATGATGCTGTGATTGTGTGATTCTGTGAAACATCAGAAGTGATTACAGGTAAATACATAGTTGCTAGTGGGTCACAAGTACATGGAAGCTCAACTGCACACAGATTTAAAATTTTATGTTTTCTGAAAATTCAAATCTACCATTGGAAAGTAAAGCATGAAGAGAAAAGTTAGTAAAGGTATAAACATCAAAACTTCAGACAAAAAGGTTAAAAAAAAATTTAGCCTTAAGACACCGGTAACATGACTTTCACAATAATTTGTTCTGACATCTGTGTCAAGGTAATTATTGCGACTACTTGAGTACTTAAAGTTCAAGTGCTTAATGCTTTACTTCCAGTAAGAGTGAGCTTTATCTGTCTGTCTGCTAGGATTGGACCATTGAGGTCAGATTTTCTTGTAATTGAAAATGTTTCAATATTTTTAAGTGTTTAAGACCAACATACCCAGAGATTCTTCTTCAAAATGTCACCATGTCTAATCCACTTGTGGATCTTTCTTAGTTCCACTGTGACATGGTGAATCATTGGATGAAACAGAAATAAAACCCAAGAGACATGACCCCATATGTCTGTTTTATCAGCTGGCAATGTTTTCAAGTCAGTACAATCTCACAGAAAATAATAACTACTAAAGCACATGTCCTGCATTTGTCTTCTTTGTAGCTAGTATAGTGCTGTGCTTCGGATTTAGGAGGAAAATAATGTTGACAACACACCCATATTTTAGTTGTTGCAGAGCAGTGCTTACACTGAGTCAAGGACTCTTTTGCTTCTCATGCTGATGGGCCAGCGAGGAGGGTGGGGGTGCACAAGAAGCTGGGAGCAGACACAACCCAAACAGCTGGCCCAAACTGACCAAAGGAATACTCTGTTGTGTATGTTGAGGATGATGACATGCTCAACAGCAGCAAGCTGAGTTAAAACAACAGCATGATAAATAGAACTCCTCCTTCTTCATAATGCTGTTGTCAAGATACACAGAACAATTTACTTTCTTCCAAGTTCAATAATTACTTCTCTTAAAGCAAAATAAATATTATTTTGAGATTATTCTTTCTTCTCTTTATTGGAGCACTTTTCTAAATGTCAAATTTCCATGTTTTGTATTTCACTGTATATATACTAATGACAAACATCCTTCATTTACACTTTTTTTTTTTAACTTTGTCTCCTGACAATTTTTTTCATTTAGAAGACACCTATTCACTAGCAAGTATTTAATGTATTTATATATGTATGTATTTATATATGTAAATATACATAAACAGACTAAAAATTGTTCCATTTACTTAATTAGATAATCCCACGGAGAAAAGCAAATTCTTTGCATACATACATTAGTGATGGAAAGAAATTTAAACAAAACAAAGCAACCAAAAAAAAAAAAAAAACAACAATAAAAAACACCTACTGTAGAATTCCACCAGCTTACAACTTGAAGCTGGCAGTATAATTTCTGTCCAACTACCAAATGTGACAAACAGAATAAAATCGTAATGTCTCAGCACTCTGATGAGTTTCTATATTATATATATATATATAGGTGCATTCAAATAATGAACATTACTTTGGAGTTTCCAAGCAAGTTTGGTCCATCTGCCCATCCACTGCTTAGGTATAAAAATAGCTAAGAACATTGAATATTTTTATTTTGTTCACACAAATATTTCAATATTAATTTATTATCTGAGAAGATATAGATAAAGCTTATTGCTTATTTCAGTAAAACATGTTACTGTCACATTAGGAGTTGCTGTCAGTGTGTTGGCAATGGGGAGGCTCAGGGTGGCCTCAGTGAAGGAGACTGGGGCTGCCCTGTTCTGGACACAGCTTGTTCCAATCAGCTCTAACGACCGCACTGGAGTGGTCCAACAGCCATAATGGTGGCACCTTGGGGAAAATTTATGTACAAAAGGACAAAACACTATATGATAATGAGGACCAAGGGGGGAAAAAATAAAAAGAGAAAGAGAGAGAGAGAGAGAGAGACAGCCATGTAAGCAACAAGAAAAGGGTAGAAGGAGGGGATGAGGTGATCCAGGTACCAGAACAAATTGGAGCAGTTGTATATCCCCTGAAGGAACTGTGGCTTGTGAAGAACCCAGACTGGAGAAGGGGAAAAGTGTGAGGGGGGAGTTGCAAAGAACTGTTATGAGCTGACTGCAATGTCCCTTTCCACACCACCCTTACCGCCCTACCCCAAGAAGAAGGAGAAGAAGAAAGAAGTTTTTTTACTTTAGATGGTTTTAGCGTGCTAGGCAGCTAAACACCACAACCACTCTCTCACTCCCCCTCCTTTGATGAGGAGGGGAAGAAGTAAAGTAAAGAACAACTCATGGGTTGAGATAAGGATAATTTAGGTAAAGGGAAAATAATAATAACAATTATTATTATTAAGGAAATATTATTATTAACTAAACAAATTAACTAAAGGGGAAAAAGCAGGAAAGGGGAAAAGGGAGGGGGAAAGGGAAAAAAAGGAAAAACAAACAAACAAAACAAATAAAGGCTATGTGGAAGTGCAGAGGAAAGAAATTACTCTCTACTTCCCACAAATAAGTAATGATTGACCACGTCCTTGAAGCAGGGCCTCAATGCACGTAGCCAGTGTTCAGGAGGAGGACCGATGTTTTCACAATGAGAGCCCACTCCTCCCCCCCCTCTTCTTCCTTTTTCCACCTTTTATTGCTGAGTGTGACGTCATATGGTGTGGAATATCCCTTTGGTTGGTTTAGGTCAGCTGACCTGGTGATGTTTCTCTTCTCACTTTTTTGCTCACCCCCTAGGAGGGTTAGAGAGAGTCCTGATGCTGTGCCAGCACTGCTCAGCAGTAGACACAACACTGGTGTCATACCACTGCTGTACTAGCTACAAGTGCAGAGTACAGCACTGTATGGGCTGCTGCAGGGAAAGTTAACATCCCAGCCAGACCCGGTACAGAAGGAAAGGAAGGAGGGAAACCAGCTCAGGCCAACATAATCCCAGAAAGGTCCTGAGAGGTCTCCACTGTTAGATGCTCAATATGAAGCATCTAAATATTTGAATGTTTACCAGCAGTGTAAAATACTGCTAGAAGCTTGTGAATTCTATCAGTAGAATCTCTTTGTCCATCTGAAGATATTTACTTGCTGAATAGGTGAAGTGCCATGTTGACAAGCACGGAAGATCAAGTGCCCTCAAAGGAATCATCAGTCAGAGACCTCTGACCAACCAGCACATCATCACAGAGAGGAACTGTCTAGTGATCGTCTTTGAAAGATCATGGCAGTTGGAGAAGTTTCCTGAATACTGGAAAAAGGCAAGTATTACACACATCTTTGAAAAATAAATTAGGATCTGGGGAATCTGCAAAGTTGTTACACTGTTATAGTTGTTATAATGGTTATATATAGTTGTTATAATGGTTAAACATGGTTATAATGGTTTAACATGGTTAAAGCTTTGTTCTAACACTAAAACCATTCACTTTGATATTTGGTCACAGATAAAGTATGGCTTTGAGGAAGTCAAATTATCAATATTTAGACATAAAATTGCCAGATCCAAGTATTTCTATCATTATCATGAATCTTTTTAACATATTTAGGAACAATCATACATTCCTTTTTCTTCTTTTACTTCATAGTCTGTCATGGTTTTCTCTGTCTGTTCATTCACATTCACATATGAAGAAGGGGGCACCAATCAGAGTGATACTATATTACAAAAACAAAACAGCATGCTACTCTGAAGATTTGTTCAGTATATTCATTTACCTATTAATCCAATTTCCTATTGATGAAAAAAGAAACTGTTGGACAAAAGGCATAAGCCTCTTAGCAGGCAGTGAACATTTGTACATCTAGCAAAACACTAAGTTAGTTTTTAGAAAACACCACTCTTGGCTACTCAAAAATAAAGAGAAATCTTCCAACTGTTATGTTGACTACATAGTGGTGGTAAATAGAACTTAGCTAGGAAGGCCTTAAGACCCTTCTCATCTCACCTGCCAGAAGAACACCTCCTATACCAAGTCACTTTGTCATAAATACAGGAAAACTCAGATGGCAAGAGGAGCTTTGTCTCCTCTATTTCTTTCACTTCATCCATTTGTGCATCCTAAGAAAAATAAAATCTATAGGAGGAAAAGCTATCTTAGAAGCACAGAAAACAGTTCCACCCTCTGAGTTCCAGTTCCAAAGAGAGGTTTCATCTACATGTATTTTAGGGAAAAGCAATATTGTTTGACCCATGGTTTATCATTCTAGCTGTAGTGTATCTCAATTTGATCTCAAACTGAGAACCTAACAGAACCTAACACCTGCAATCAGATGCCTTTTAAGCTTGGCAGTTCTGAACATTGTATTGTCTAAATATTATCTTTGTATCTCTGCATTTGCCTGCACTTCTCAAAAAAAAATATTACTTGTCATTACTATTCTTCATCATGTGTGTACACAAGCACAGCACAGAGAACCGAGAGAAAAACAAAAGAGATGGTCTTATCTTCAAAAAGTTGAGAGAAACATCCTATGTAGAAATTATTTCTGAGGGAAGAAGATGAGGAGTTTATTAAGAAAAGAGGTAACAGAGGAGAAATATATTTCAAGGTTTAAAATCCTCCTTAATAGTAAGCAGAAAGGAATATTACAGAGAAAAATTCTTCTTCATTTAAAATTCACTTTTTTTTTTTTTTTCCTACATCTTTGTCCATCTTCCTATTTAATTTCAGATGGTAAGCACATTTGCATGAAATCAAAGCCTTTTGTTTATTTATTTATTTATTTTAAACCATTCTCAGTGATTACGTCAACTGAAGTAATAACCTTTACTTTGACATAACTGCCATTTACTCCACAGCCAGTTGTGAGGTTACTAGCAGATGATTTTGACTAGCTAGGGATATAATACTGTAATCAAGAAAGCTTTTTAGAAATAGCATCTAATGTTATTAGAACATTTTTATTATAAAAAGATGATGATGGAAATAAATAGTCAAAAATGATCCTAAGTATATTTTTATCAGTCTTTTGTCAAGCTGTAGCTGGTTTCTAGCAAGATTTCGTATTGTGATTTCTGCATTGCTCTCTCATTGGATCCTTTTTAAACGTATAATTTGAAAACGATGAACATTTTTATCAATATTAGATGTGACGAAATTGTTTACTGGCATTTTTCTGTGTTTGTGGTAGTTTCCTTCTTAGTTTCTTTTATCTGTCATGCCAAGAAATCCTTAAATTAAGTGAACGTAGTATTTTTAGTACCATAAGTAAATTTTATATAGATTACAAGTGGATGATGGTGATGATGGGTGATCTAACTGAATGATATTCTGAAAATCCTAAATCACAGTAGTATACAGAGAACTGTGTTATTTTTGATTTTTTCCACAGTGTATACATTGTAAACATAAATCTAACAAGAAATGAAAATGAGGGTATTGTTCAAGTAGGAAAATACCTTACCTTATACTTATCTTTACTGTTTTTACAGACAATACTGTAGGTCTCTGTGACAATAAATAATGTATATATATTCATATATATTTATGTTTATGTTTATGTTTATATAATAATACATATATATATGTAAACCATTTGCTTCTTATTTTGAATCATAAACCACCACCACCAAAAAATTTCATCTATACATGGAATTGTATTTTCTGTTCTTTCTCATCTGGTATTTGTACATTATAGACTTACAGACTTCATATAGACAGACCACTAGCCATGGAGTAAACGACTGCATTACACATTTCACTTATCTACATATTCACATATTAGGAAACAAAACCAACCAAACTACTAAATAAAAACAGAAAAAAAAATACAATTACTTTTTACTTTTTTTATTTTTATTATTGTTTTTTTTAACTTCACAACATTTTCAGAAAGATTTTGGAGGTCTTGTGTTACAGGACTAACTATTCAGGCAACTAACAGGAAAAATAAATTTTGAGTGAGTACTACATTTTTAAATTTGCAAGCAGTCAAAACTGAAATTCATTCATTACCTTAATCATACACTAGTCACTTCTATTCTTTCTAGTTGTCACTTTCACTTCCAATTTAATAATACTAAAAATTCATGGGCTTGTTACTTTTTAACTTTGGAGGATGCAGTAATAGGTTTGATTTTCCTCATTATTAAAACAGACAAAAGAAAATGACTTCTGAAAATAAATAAATTCATATTTTCAGTCAGAAACTGAATTTATCAAGATTTATACTCTGAATTTAAAGTTAAAGTAGTTTGGTATAAATCTGCATTTAAAAGTGAGATAACTGGCAAACTCTAAACATTCATTTTGCAAGATTAAATACTGCTAAATTCACAGTAAAAGAATGTATGTAATTGACAATTACATTTGTGAAATGTAGAGAAACTAATGGCTTTAAGAACATTTAAATACATAGACTATCATTAAAAAACAACTGCCTCATTACCATATCTAAAGAGTAGGAAAAAAAAAAAAAAAAGTTATTTTTCCCAGAAGTTTGCATTTGGATATTGTCAAAAAGCCAGAAATATGGTATGTAATGTAATATATGATAAGCAGTGGACAAAGTTTGCTTATGCACGTTTCAACTTCCACAGCCAAAGGGTGACTGGGTATTTTGTGATCAAAGTTACAAAGAATAAAGTTTCTTTGCAAGTATTGTAAGACATTTCTCACATATGTTTTTTGGTATCTCTTTTTGAGCCTGAATCTCCTTCTTTACAGCAGTATCACATTAGCTGCCCCATTTTTAAGAGGCAGTGAAAACATAATTTAGAAATTAACTGGAACTTGGATATTCAAGTTCAAGTATTTATTGAGCAAGTCTTTAATTTGCTGTGTCCCAATGAAGAGCATCACTATGGCTCTTTAATTTTTGTGCTTTTAGCAAGTAATACTCACTCAGACAGTATTATAAGTGATAAAGAGCATAACAGTTCCTGGAAGAAGCATTCTGTTTATATAACTGTTCTTGGAAAAAGACATATATATATCAACAGTATTTCTATACTTAAAACAGTTTGAAAAATAACACCTAAAAAAATGCTACTCACCTTTTTTCATATTTTTTTTTATGTTTGTTTATGTTTTTATATATTTGAAGTGAAACAAACAAACAAACAAACAAAAAACAGGTCTAGAATTAAAAGAGAATCCAAGTTTTCCAAATTTCAGTGCTCATATAGAATTCAAAGATACTACTGAATCATTTCTGGGGAGAGCAGCTGAAAGGAAAAGGGTGTCTCTCTGCCTTTTTACTTCCCCAGACTCAGTAAAGAGGAAGTTCCAGATACTGTGTCTGGTTAAAATCAATTTCCTACTCAATGTGGTCAATGTTGACACAGAACAGTGATTTCTTAAAACAAACAAACAAACAAACAAACGATAGAAAAAATTCCTCCTGTGCTACGTGAACTTGCTGTACATTACAATAAGATAAGAAAGAACACAAACACACACACACACCTTAATTATTTATTTATTATTTTCCTTAAAAACTGATTCAATGTTTTCAAGAGTCTGTCTTGAAAAGACTAAGAAAAATGGTAACAAAGAATCTATGGAGTAACTGATAGTTTGAATATTATTAACCATGTGATTTATACAAGGTGAAAAGTCCCCATACAAAGGTTATATAATCTGTCTAAAAAGCACATTTCCCATGTGGTTATATCAGACTGAACTAAAAGATGAGCACTTTAATTCTGACATTGAAATTCCAGCACTAGGAACAGAAGATGTACTGTTCTTGCTATTCTCATTTGCCTTAGATAATTTTCAAACACTAGCCCAAAGAAAACAAGTTTTTCCTTGTAAATATTCTGATGTGATGACAGCACAGTATCTAACACAAGTGTTACATTTGTTTTATTTTCATTGCTGAAGTAAAAAGACATCAGCATCAAAAAGATACAACGGCAAACTTATCTCAGATTGAAAAAACAGCTGTTAATGTTCCCTGTTTTTATGGAATTTATGTTCACCTTCAGCAACAATAGAACAAGTTAATGGAGTCATTTCTTTTCTTAAGGGACACATAAACTGCTGCAGCTTTCATTTGGTGTCAACACTTTGAGATATAATGAAGAGTAATGTTGACAAAGTGTCTTACCAGAAACATTTTAAAAAATTGAAAGTGATCAAAAAAAAAAAAAAAAAGAAAAGGTCTTCCATTCTTCCGTTGCTCTGTGAAATAATTTTGAGTTTTACAGGTTCTTTTATGGTTCTTTAGTGCTGTCAGCTCACTGAGTAGAACACTTACATGTATATCATATAGGCCAAGTTCTTCCCTCAAATGTGTAGTCACTGGAAGAATTGTGAGATACTTAGAGCACAACTCAGTGATATATTTTGAGATTTGGCACAATATTCTAAGGTTAATGTAATTCTAAGGCTAAAGTAGATATTTGTTTGCCTGTTATTTGTATATTTGTATATTTGTATATTTGTATATGGGAATTGAAGAGAAGACAATGGTTTCTTTGCTGTTTAAAGAATCAACATGGAAGAAGGAAGGAAGGAAGGAAGGAAGGAAGGAAGGAAGGAAGGAAGGAAGGAAGGAAGGAAGGAAGGAAGGAAGGAAGGAAGGAAGGAAGGAAGGAAGGAAGGAAGGAAGGATATGATGTCTACGTTTTGGATTTGAATCTGCCCTATCTCAGATAAATTCCTGTACTTATTCTTTTCTCCTTCTCCTTCTCCTTCTCCTTCTCCTTCTCCTTCTCCTTCTCCTTCTCCTTCTCCTTCTCCTTCTCCTTCTCCTTCTCCTTCTCCTTCTCCTTCTCCTTCTCCTTCTCCTTCTCCTTCTCCTTCTCCTTCTCCTTCTCCTTCTCCTTCTCCTTCTCCTTCTCCTTAATGAATTCCTTCCAGCTGCTCTGTATAAAATTGCTTTGTAATTTGTCACTGATCTCACTGATCATTCTAAGCATTTTATTAATCTGGGAATAGTTTATTAATTGGAATAAACTTCTTATCTCATTTTCTCTTTTCAATCTAGTCTTGAGGCATTTGAGCCAAGTTTTCAAATGCAGTGCAAAATAAATCTAGCATTTCCAAAACAAACAAACAAACAAACAAATAAACAAACAAACAAATGTACAGATAGAAAGGACTAGGGAATCAGGGTAAAAATTTGTCATCAGATACATTTAAATGACATTTTGCATGCCTCTATGGCATGCTATATTATGAAACAGTTTTGAATTGAACTATAACCTTTCCATCTTTCTAAAATTAAGTTCTGCTTAATTCTCAGAATCTGAACTACTAAAGTTAATATATTCAGAAAATTCTCAGGTATGTAAAAAAAAAATGTGGTTTGACGTATAGGTGCACCTTTCTCACAGGTCTAAACTACTGGGTATTTTACTGTTTGGTTTTGACATTTAATTATTTTTTGTCTTGTGTTACCCTTTCAGCTCTGTTTCATAATTTACATGAGAATTTTTTTGAACAAATTTAGATATTCACTTTCTTCTGTACAACAGAAAGTGGCTATTTGACCACACATTTCTGTAAATGTTATCCCAGATATTCTGATATAAAAAGACTAGAAGTATTATAACAAATCAATGCAGTATGTTATAAAAAGTTTAATTAAGATGTTGTTTACATTGCAAAGACTCATGCCATGTTATAGCAATATCTAAATTTAACCTTATACCAGTTTTATCCATTCTATTTGGCTATTATTTTCATTCATTATTTTTTACCTTTAAAATGCAAAAATCTCCAATTTCCACAAATTTAATTTTATATTGGATTTCTAAGAATAATTAATATATGTTAAAAATCTATTAATTTTATCGTTTTTATTTCTATTGTTGTTTGCTACAGACAGAAAGATACTTATATCTGAAAGCCATTTTGAAATTATAAAGATTTGAAGATTATTTTGCCTTCCACATTATTGGGAATTCAGTTCATGGGTTAAGAGTAACATAGCTGAAAATATATTAAACAAATATGCAGTAGTGCTCAGAGATGGTTTTTACCATCCAGTGGTTTTACCCTACTAAGTAGCTGAACTCCACCACAACTGCTCTCTCACTCCTCCTCCTCAAAGGGAAAGGGGAAGAAAATAAGATGGAAAGGGCTCAAGAGTTGAGATAAGGACAGAGAGATCACTCATCATGGACAAAACAGACTCAACATTGAGAAATTAATGTAATTTATTTCCTATTACCAACAAGCTAGAGCAGTGAGAAACTAAAAGCAAACTAAAAACACTTTCCCCCTATCCACCTGCTCCAATGTGGGGTCCTTCCCATGGGGTGCTATCCTTACTGAACTGATCCTGCATAGGCTTCCCACAGGCAGCAGCTCTTCAAGAACTGTTCCAGCATGGGTCCATACCATGGGATGCATCCATCTGGACCAAAATGCTCCAGCACAGGTCCCCCACAGTCAGCCCCACAGTCAGCCCCACAGTCCCCCCTGATCACCTGTTCCTGCGTGGGCTCCTCTCCACGGAGCCCACACTCCTCTCCAGCTCCAACCCTAAGTCTGCTCCTCTGAAGACTCTCCATGGGCTGCAGGCTCCCTCAGCACATATCCACCAGCTCCACCACAGTCCACTTCATAGGCTGCAGGGCAAATTCAGCTCCAGCACCTGGAGCACTTCCTGTCCTCCTTCGTCACTGACCTCGGTTTCTACAGTGCTGTCTCCTTGCTCTCCCAGCTTCTGTTGTGCAGCATTTTATTTTCATTGTTCCCTTTCTTAAATCTGCTCTCACAGAAACACAAACAACATTGCTCATTTGCTCGGTTCTGGCCAGTGATGGGTTCCTTTTGGGAGCTGGCTGAAACTGTTTCTGATCTGACATGGGGCAGCTTCTGAATTCTTTTCACAGAGGCCACCCCTGCAGCCTCCCACTACCAAAATCTTTCCATGTAAACCCAATAAACCACCTTTTAAACATGAATCTTGTAGAGTCAATTACTATAAAGCAGTTTTTTCTTTTGTTGAGGTCTCAATTTTGTTTGTGAGGCATCATAATTAGTAACTTCTGTCTGTAATGTAAATAGCTATATTAAAAAGATACATTCCAAATAAAGTACGTTTTAGAACATTACTTTTACTTACTATGTATAACCTTTACCTTGAAAAACTGAGGTTGTAAAATTTGAAAAAGGAAAATAATAATATCAGTCACCAAGTGAAGACACAGCCATAGCTAACAAGAACTGCCAAGTATTTACTATATATATATATATATATATAGTAATGTATTAGAATATATATTTCAGATGTTAAGCATTATTACTAGTAGTAGCAGTAGTATTAATTGCTATTATTTTACAATGCAATTATATGCATTTCCATTATTTGGAAACCTTTACAAATATTAATTTTTAAACTGCAAACAAAAACCCTTGTGTGTGAAAGAATCTGTATATAGTTCACACCACTGTAACCACTTCTAACTATTGTCATCAGCAGTCATCTGTGTGCCTACAGAAACAAAGTGAAAGATATGTAATGTGGAAACAAAACACTGGAAAGTAAAGGTTTGTTTGTTTGCTTTGTTTGTTGTTGTTGTTGTTGTTGTTGTTTGTTTTTTGTTGTTTGTTTTTTTTTTTTTTTAAATGATTCCATCTTTTAGATTTATTTTATATTTGGAACATAAATGCATATTAAAATGAAAATATGAACTTAAAAATAATATATTATTCTGTGTACTTCGTAAGAGTAATCATTTTTATTAATGGTAGGGGATGACTGACTTTGTAATAGCAAATTTTTCATTCCACTTCCAATCGGAAGCTGGTATCTTAGCCCAATCACTTTAGATGTATCAAGTCAGATACTTTTCATGCAGTAGCTCAGTTCCATGTCAACGGTATAGTTGAAAAATAAACCCTGGAGAAAGCATACCTATCACCAGCTTTCACATCTTAATGTGAAAACAGTGATGACGATATAATTGAAGTATTGGCTAAAAGCCTGTTCAATTTTTTCTTAGTTAAGACAGTCCATGTGAGATTGCTCCAAGTCCATGATCCATTTGAGATTGTTCTGAGACTTTGTAATAAGTCATAAATATTTTATTTTATTTTATTTTATTTTTATTTCAAGAAGGGGAATAGAAGACTATTAATAAAACAGTAGGGAATACTGACTGGACTTAATCTGTAACCAAATATTTAACTATTTAAAATATAATTAATTCAAATCCCTAAATTATTGTTTTATTAAACTTGCCTACAGCACAGAAGTAACACATAAGCTGAAATGAATGACAAGGAACTGGGAGCTATTGCTGCAATGCCTCAGGTGGATGTTAGACATATTGTAAGATAAGTAGACTCTTGTGATTAGGTTAGCTATTAAAGCTACAAATATTTGCTTGTTGCTGAGAATGAGGGTTTTTGTTTGCTTGTTTCATGCTGAAAATCATAGAATGGCTTGAGTTGGAAAGGACTATAAAGGTCATATAGTTCCAACCCCTCTGCCTTGGGCAGGGTTGTTACCTATCCAGCAGCAACTGGAATTGGAGCGGCTGCAGGAACTGGAACTGGAGCGGCTGCAGGAACTGGAATTGGAGTGGCTGCAGGAACTGGAACTGGAGCGGCTGCAGGAACTGGAATTGGAGTGGCTGCAGGAACTGGAACTGGAGCGGCTGCAGGAACTGGAACTGGAGCGGCTGCAGGAGCTGGAACTGGAGCAGCTGCAGAGTCCATTGTAGGGGTCAGAGTGGCCGTTGGGTCTGTCACAGGAGGGGTTGGAGTGGCCGGAGGGTCTGTCACTAAGTTGATAGTAGTAACAATTGCAGCTCGATAGTCCCCATCCAACCTCACTTTGAACACTTTCAGAAATGGGGCATCCACAACTTCTCTGGGCAGCCTGTTGAAGTCCCTTACCACCCTCCTAACATCTAATCTAAATCTCCCCTCTTTTAGGTTTAATCCCTCTTGTCCCATCACTGTTTGCCCGTGTAAAAAGTCCATCTAAATCATGTATATACTGAAAAGTCATGACAGTTCTCATTTTATCCTTTGAGCTGAAATAGATATGCCACCCTTATCTCAATTGCACTAACGATAATTTTCAAATCTTTATAGTTTTGCCTTTTATTTATTTTTTTTTTCCATGTCAGTTTCTAAGACTCTGATCTTTTCTTTTCAATATGATTTTTACAGTCTGATGTGATCAAAAATATTTTAGTTGTTTTCTTTATATAACCCATAATGATTAAAAAAATAAATAATAAAAAAAAAACATATCACCCATATATGCATCATCATTAGAACATCCAATGATAGATGGTAATGACATGTCTCTTCAGCTGTTTTACCTGACAGAATGATTTTACAGCCTGATTCATATAGTCAATCTTTCCTCTGACATTTTTCATTTATTAAATTAACTGAAAGTTTAAAGCAGTAGAATTGACCTTGAAGATCTAAAAATAATTTCACCTGTATAGAAAAGAAAAAAGTCCTATTCTTACTTCAGTCAGGCTATCGGAGAAGATTTGTCCTGGGATCCAGGAAGACTGTAAAATGAGCAAAGGACAGAATGCCTCTGGGGACAATAGCAGTATTGTATGTATTGGCAAAAGATTACATTTTAAATAAAATCACACCTCCAGGGAACTATAGAAACCTATAATGAAACATAGACCAAACATACAACAAAAGTAAGCAATTTAAAGCTCAGGTTATAGCTGTTAAGTTGGATAAATTGATAGATTTAGTAAGGAAAATTTACGTCTAAGAGTTAACTGATCTTCATCAAGGCATTCCTCATAGGGCAAAAAGAGAAAAGGGTAAATCTTAATGGCCGGACCCGCAAAATTGACCAGAAACATTCATAAAGTCAACATATTATTTATGCAGCTTCTAAGATCTGTCAGAAAATTCTTAAAATAGTGTCATTTGAAAATCACCTACCTCAAAATTATTGGCATCTTACTTCAGATGATCAGCTATCTGAAAGATAGCTCAGAATTCACTGACCATGAAAGATGATGATAGTCAGAATATACTCTTATATTCTGAGGTAATGTCATTTTGAAGTAATGGTCCCTGAGCAGTAGTAACTCTTCTTGAACACCTCTCCTGCCCCTAGGTTTGTTTTTATTCTTTCACATAAGCCCAAAGACCAGAAATGCCCTTACTGAATATTTTTTTGTCAGAATGTAAATCTGGAAGAATTTCATGAGAGCATTTTCATCCTGTAACAAGATGAACCACTTAGTGGATAAGGGAGAGGATGTGGATATTGTTTAATTAGACTTTAACAAATAGTTTCATACTGTTTCCCACAGCATACTCCTAGAGAAACTGGCTTCTCATGGCTTGGATGTACATTTTGCATTTTGCTGGGTAAAAAAAAAAAAAAAAAAAGAAAAAAGGCTGGGTGGCAAGGCCCAAAGGATTGTTGTGAATGGCAGTTGGTAGGTAGAAAGTGATATTCCCCAGCACTTGGTATTGGGGCCAGTTTTGTTTAATATTTTGATCTGCAATCTTGATGAAGGGATTGAGTACACACTAAGAAAGTTTGCAGATGACACCAAGTTAGGCAGGAGCATTGATCTGCTTGAGGGTAGGAAGGCTATATAGAGGGATCTGAATAGGCTAGATCAATGGGCTGCATCCACCTGTCTGTCTTTCAACAAAGGTAAGTGCTGGGTGCTGCACTTGAGTCATAACCTGATGGAACAGTATAGGCTTGGGGAACAGTGGCTGGAAAGTTTCCAGGCAGAACTGGACCTGGGAGTGTTGGTTGACAGCCAGCTGAACATGAACCGGCAACGTGCCCTGATGGCCAAGAAGGCCAATGGCATCCTGGCATGTATTGTAATAGTGTCCAGCAGGACTAGGGAAATGATTGTCCTTCTGTATTTGACACTGGTGAGATCACATCTTGAACACTGTACTCAGTTTTGGGCCCCTCACTACAAGAAAGATACTGAATTGTTGGGATGTGTTCTGAGAAGAGCAGCAAAGCTGTTGAAGGGACTAGAAAACAAGACATATAAGAAGTGGCTGAGAGAACCAGGGCCATTTAGTCTGGAGAAAAGAAGTCTGAGAGGCCACCTCATCACCCTCTAGAGCTGTGTGAAAGGAGATTGTCGTGAGGCGTGTGCTGGTCTCTTTTCTCAGGTGGCAAGTGATAGGATGTAAGGAAATGGTTTCAAGTTGTGCCAGGGGAGGTCTAGATTAGATGTCAGGAAGAATTTCTTCATGGAGAGGGTGGTTAGGCATTGAAACATGCAGTCCATGCTGGTGGTGGTCACCATTCCTGGAGGTATTTATATGTATTATACATGGGACATAGTTTAGTAGTAGACTTGGTAGGGTTAAATGAAAGTTGGACCTGATGACCTTGAGGGTCTTTTTGAACCTAAATGATTCTATGAGTCTATGATCATGGCAGCAGAAATCTGCCTGAAAAAAAAAATAATAAAAAATAAAAATCATTAAAAGCATCTCAAAAATGTAGTAATTGCTTTCTAAATTAGGCAAAAATGAGCATACTTGAGAAAAAGGTAAAAAAATGTCCTTATTATTAAGGTTTAAGGGAATGAGTATGTCACAACCAAGGAGATAAAAGCATTTCATTTATAATATAATGAAAAATAAAGGAGAAAAAAAAAGATATTAACTTGAATCATACAGAAATTATTTATCCTGATTTGTTCTTAATACTAGTTCTACTGAAATCTGCATTAAAATACAAAACAAAAAGCCTGTGAATTACATACAGTCAGAATAATGTACCTTCCTGTTCCAACTAGAATAATGGCATTTTCAGTTTGCCCTATAGAATCTGAATGTCATGAGTTCCTGGTTTGAAACATAATTTAATAAAGGTCATTTACCAAGGTAGAGAACAGAGAAGATAAGGAACAACCCTGCACAGCACATCTGCTTGGGATGAGCTGATCTGACACAATTATTAATTATCATGGATGCCTTAGGGTTGGAATAAAGCTGTCAACACAAGAACCAAATGCTTTCCCAGAGTTAGACTCTTAAAAAATTCCAATTTCAACAGCAGCATTCAATCAATTCTGTCAAATATCTTTTCAGAATCTGTGGCAATAATACGGTAAAAGACTAAAATGTGTTAGTGAAATCTTATCTGGGGGAAAAAAAAATAAAAAAATTGTCTGAATCAAACTGTGCTTGATTCAGATGAAATAACTTTTTGTTATTTATGAAGGCAGTGACCTAAAATATTGGCTAATATTTTAACACCCAATAATTAAATCAATTATTAAAATACATGGAACTCCAGTTGCTTTAGCATGCACAATGATTCAGCTATGCTATAGGTATAGTATTTGCTACAGTAAATAACTCCTGTTTTCAAACAACATAGGCTGTTGTGGGTAAAGGCAGACTGTGGAACAATGTGGGGATATGGAACTTATAATTCGTGTCTGCACACTTACTCATACAGTCCTGTGCAATTAATCTAGTTTGGTCCTCATATTTTTGCCTGGAAATTTTCATCAAATTAATTTGGATGTTATGAGTTATGTTATATTATATTATATATTACATTACATTACATTACATTACATTACATATTACTTTACATTATATTACATTATAATATTCTGTTTCCCAAAACATCTCTGATATCATGTAGGAGATGAAAGAGATTGCAATAATCACAGAATCACAGAATGGCTGAGGTTGGAAGTGACCTCTGAAGATTCGTCCATCCCCCTGACCAAGCTGGACCACTTAGAGCCACTCACCGAGGATGATGTCCAGCTTCTGAATGTCTCCAAAGAAGGAGACTTTACAACTACTCTGGTCAACTTGTGTCAGTGCTCCATTATCCGCACTGTGAAGAAGTGCTTCCTGATGTTCAGATGAAACTTTCTGTTTCTGTTGGTGCCTATAGCCTCTTACCCTGTCACATGCCACTGTGGAGGAATGGGTAAGTGAAGTAGGTCATGTGGATGTTGAGCAGCTAGGAGGCCGCGAGTTAACAAAGTATCGAACACAGCTCAAATGAGCCTGAGAAAATACGTAAATGCAGCCTGGGAAGGAATGTAAGTTCTGGGAGGTTTTAGGGAGGTTTCAGGGAGGTTTCAGGTACAAGAACGTGATATCTGTTGGTATGCTGGGAAAGTACTAACTGTGTTATTTTGGTGGGAAACTAGCTGATAGAATAGAGAAATGCACTAACCAATCATGAGCTTAGCTTTTGCAATATGTATGAGCTAATTATATTGAATTAGATAAAAGACGACTGAGCTATCCAATAAATCGAAGTTCACTGATCACTCATATTGAGCGTCTGTGTCTTCCTTCCGTCGACAACAAATGGTTTCGCAACATGCCACCACTGAAAAGATCCTGCATCTGTACTCTTTGCACCTGAGACTTCTCTTCTCTGGGCTGAAGAGTCCCAGCTCGCTCAGCCTTCCTTGTAGGAGAAATGGTCCAGTCCCTTACTCATCTTTATAACCCTTTACTGTCCGCATCTGTCTTGTATTGAGGAGACCACAACTAGAAACAATACAATTTCACCAATACTGAGTATAAGACAAGAATTACCTCCTTTAACCTGATGTACTGATTGTTCCTCCTGAGGTGCAGGACTTTGCACTTCTCCTTGTTGAACTTCATGAGGTTCTTAACAACCTATTTCTCCAGTCTGTTTCTCCAGCCTGTCTTGTCAGCCCAGTTTTCCAGGTCCCTCTAGATATCAACATGATCCCCTGATGTCCCCAGTTTCACGTTGTTTGTGAATGTGCTGAGGTTGCACTCTACCTGATCATCCAGATCATTAATGAAGATGTTAAACAGTACTTCGGTATCGACCCCTGGGGTACTCTGCTTATGACTGACCTTCAACTTAGACTTTGCGCCACTGACCTCTGGGTCTGGCTGCTCAGGAAGCTTTCAATCCACCTTACTGTCTGCCCATTCAGACTATACTTTGACAGATTCTCTATAAGGACATTTTGGCAACAGTGTCAAAATCTTCACTAAAGTCCAAGAAAATATCCATTGCTCTCCTCTCATTCATCAGGCTGGTATGTGTGGTACTTTCCCTTTGAGACATACTGGACCTTGGCATATTTTTGGAAAGAAAAATACATATTTTTGGAAAGAAAAAGAAAAGGTAGGTAGGGGTCAAGGTAAAATGTTTGACAGGAATAGTCCATACTGCTCAATGAGTTGTAAAGCTTAGTTTACTGTTATTATCAATACTAACCAGATAGACAAAGAAAATAAAGAAGAAATGCTTTTACATTGATGAGCTTTGTGTTTTTTGCTTAGTATGAAATTGACCTAACATTTGGTCATTTTGGTGATTCTTAATGAAAAAGGTGTATTTTAAAGGATCAAGTGCACCCTCAGTAAGTTTGCAGATGACACCAGGTTAGGCATGAGTGTTGATCTGCTGGTGGTTAGGAAGGCTCTATAGAATGATCTGGACAGGCTGGACTGGTGGGCTGAGGCCAACTGTATGAAGTTCTACAAGGCAAAATGCTTGGCCCTCGTTTAGGTCACAACCTAAACAGGCTGGGGGAAGAGTGGCTGGAAAGCTGCCCAGCAGAAAGGGACCTTGGAGGTAGTGGTCAATAGCTGTTTGATTATGAGCCACCAGTGTGCTCAGGTGGCCAAGAAGGCCAACATCATTCTGGCTTGCATCAGAAATAGCATGTCCAGCAGGACTAGGGCAGTGATTCTGTACTTGGTTCTCATGAGGCAACACCTCAAATACTCTCTTCAGTTTGGTGCCTGTTGCTACATCCATGTGCTGGAGCCTGTCCAGAGAAGGACCATGAAACTGGTGAAGGGTCTAGAGAACAAGTTTTCTGAGAAGCAGCTGAGGGAGCTGGGGTTGTTTAGCTTGGGGAAAAGAATACTCAGGGGAGACATTATTGTGCTCTATAATTACCTTAAAGGAGGCTGTAGCAAGGTAGGGATTGATTTTACTCCCATGGTCCCATGCAGTAAATGATAAGAAAAGGAAATTGTATTAAGTTGTGCTAGGAAAGATTTAGATTGGATGTTAGGAAAAAAAGTCTTAACTGAAAATGTTGTAAAGCATTGAAACAAGCTGCCCAGGGTTGAGTCACCATCCCTGGTGGTCTTCAGAAAAAAGTGCAGATTAAGCCTTAGTGACAAGGCTTAATGGTGGACTTGGCAATGCTAGGTTAATGGTTAGAACAGATGATCTTAGAGGTCTTTTCCAACCTAAATGATTCTATGATTGTATACTTTTACTTATCTGAATTTCTTTATGAGAGCTTTGACTGCGTAGATTGGTAACATGCAAGAGACAGAAAACTAGAAGAGGGATATATTTCACACAGCATTTTGTCAAGAAGATATTGTTGGTAGGAAAGCTGTAGTCTCAAAAAGAGACAGACCAGACACCTAGTGTTCAAGAAGTGCCTAGACTGCAAACTGATGGAAATTATCTTTGTGTAATTGCCTGTTCTCATACTCAATGTTACTGACCAAAGCTGGAGAAAAGTCACCAGGCAGAATAATTATTCTATTGAGCTTGTATTGCCATTCTAATATTAATGAATTATCTGTTTTATCTCTTGATATGCAAGACCATACAGATCAAATTTTCATGAATAGCTTAAATTAAATCTTTCTCCAGATCCTACATTTTTTTTTTAGCTGAAAACATGATAATGTTTCTTTTTTTATATATGATTCTTTTTTATAAAAGATTATCCTAGCATTTCTGTTGAGCTTGGAACAAAGCAACATTTTTGGTTAATATAATTATAAACAATAAATAAAATCTCACAAACTGTGCAAAGATAAAATGAAGAAAAAAAACAACAAACAAAAAACTATGGACAATAAAATAATAGTTGTGCATTTCAAAACACCAATTAAATTAATAGGACAAAAGTATTTTCCAGGCTGTCAAACAAATAAATGCCTAGGAGGACATAAAATAATATAAGAATTCCTTTTTGTTTTGTTTTGTTTTCCTGTAGTGGGAACCAAATAGGTTTGCTAACAGAAGGTCTTAAGCTACTCTCAAATGGCTATCCAAAAATGACAGGATGTATTTGTAAAACTAGCTTAAGACACTGTTCAACATTATTTAGGGGTAGCTTTTTTGTCACCAAAACCAGCTCACTGACTCAAACACATCATTATTTTATGGATGTGATTTTAGTGGTGGTGTTACAAGTAACCCAATTAAAAACTCAATGCATTTATCACCTAAGCAGGCTGAGGTGTGATAGTCTTCTTGTTGTCTCTTGTGAACAAATTAGAAGTGATAAATCAGTGTTCTCAGTAATAATTTTTGCCTGCTTCTAGCCATATTACAGCCACCACCTAAAAAAAAAAAAAAAAAAAAAAAAAGTATGTTTATGTAATGCAGGAATATCCAAAGTCCCTGACTTTTCATTTTAATTTTGGTATTTCTGTAACATTTAAAAAGAATGAAATTGTACTAATATTGTACTAATAGACATTTTAAAGGCAGAAGATGAAGAATTCATAATTTGAAGTTCACTTTTGACATTAAAAAAAAAAGTCATCTTGCAGAACAGAAAACGTTTATCTTTTTTTTTTTTTTAATTATTTGTATTCTCACTATTTCACTAAGGTACAGACAAATCAAACTTCTATTACATGAAGATTTTTACAAATATATCATGATTTATGGTGCATTAATTGATTTTTTACAAATATATCATGATTTATGGTGCATGAATTGATATTAAATCTTTTAGAATCGAATAGAATATAATTAGAATTTAATAAAAATTAGATTCTAATTACATTAGAATCTGAGGCAAGATGTATCTGAGAGATAGGATGTGATTCATTTTCAAAAGAAGTGGAAGGTACATCCCAGAGAAGCTGTAGATGCCCCATCTCTGGAAGTTTTCAAGGCCACTATAGATGGAGCCTTGGCCAACTTGCCTATTGCAGGGGTGGTAGAGTTAGATGACCGTAAATGTCCCTACCAACCTGAGCCGTTCTGTGATGCTATGATCCCACATAGACATTATATTACAGGCAGAAGATAAAAACAGTTCAGGTTCACTCGTCTGGAGTGCATTCAGAAAACTCATCATAGAGTTAATTTGTCAGCAACACAAGGCAATTCCCAATAATCTTATGTCTGTCACAGAGTTAAATTTCTGGGCTGAGGGCACATTTGATTTGACCACGATCAGTCAAGTGTGAGACAGAAGCATGTGGTCATAACTTGAGTATTTGAACAAAATGCTATGGTCCACCACAGAAAAAGCAGAAGTTTGTTGAGGGACTATAAAGAGATTTAAGTTCTTTTGATTTAAGAAACTTCAAGCAAAATGTGAGACAACACTGAAGTAGCTTCAGCTGCAATAGTGGCATTTTCAAAGTCTTGTCCATTCACCCCTGGAGAACATTTCCAATTCTTTCCTCCTTTCCAAAAGCTGTCAGAAAGTCACACAAGTATACAGTTTTTTTATATATATATATTTTTATATTCATTACAAGGTAACAGTAAGCCCTTCCAACAAGTTCTGTAGTATTTATCACAATTAATTAATTAAAAGGAAAGAACATAGAGGAAATGGGTAATCTTCATTAAGTTCAAAGGGAGTAGGTTGATGTTTTAAAGGTTTTCTTACAGTCCTGGAAAGCGGATCATAGTTCAGAAAGAATTAAGGCTCTTTTCTTAATAACAAATGAGAAATTTTGAAGCTATACTTCAACTACCCATCAAACCCCAGTTCCCCTCTCTAACTTTTTTCTCACAATGCTTAGCATTTACACAGCACTTTTCATCTTCAAAGTGCTTCACAAAACATTAACTAATTAATCCTTTGAGCACCCCTAAGAGATTAATAGAAAATGATATGATCTCTGGCAGCTCTGCAAGAGCCTTGAGCAAGGCAATGAATCCTGCATCCAGTAGGGATTATAGTCAAGGTCTCCTGAAGTCCACAGCATACTGGACTTATATTCTGTTAAAAAGTTAAAGAAAAACATAGAACTATTTAAAGAGTAAAAAGACAGACTGGGAAAAAAAAATAAAAAAATAGCTAGAATTGAAATACAGAGTTCAAATTTTCAGTCTGAAAAATGCTTACCTTTACTTCCTAAGTAGTTCTTATTTATATTATAAAATCCATGTAATAAGATCTTTAAATATACATAATTGTATTGTTTAAGAAATAAGAATCCTAGCTTCTGTCTAAGCTCTGTTGTTTACATTTATAATAGTAAACTAAATAGGACAAGGGTACAGGACTCAGCACTAGCATCCATTCTGAAATTGTTCAATGCTTATCTGGCACTTTTTTTGCTAAGGCCAACTTACACTTTCCCCCAAAACAAAGTTTTGTTAGCAGCAGGGCAGTTTGAATATACCCATGTATTTTGAGAGGTAAGAGTTAATTTTATGGGAATAAGCACTTCCAAAACTCAAAACTAGGAATAATCACTGATCCAATTCAGTTACTAAGATGCATATAAAGACTGATTCCAAACCATAACAATGTCATAACAATGGCATAAATTCTGAATGTCTTACCTGACTCTAAGGATATACTCAATATGCTTCAAGAGCCTTCATAAAAGTCTGTCATAGCTGAAGGAGTAGCAATCCACATTATAACCATTCTGTTCTGCAATGTTCTGTTCTGAACCCTAATTCCTACCAAAACAAAACAAAACATAAACAAAAAGCCACCATCATATCACACCACATCATATTATAAAATAATTTTTACAGTGAGAGGGGTCAACCACTGGAAGAGAGGATGGTGTCTCCATCCTTGGAGATATTCAATATCCAACTACACAGTACTGAGCAACATATTCTATCTGCTCTGCTTTCATCAGGAGCATTCCAACCTCAGCTCTCCTGTGATTCTATAATTCCACTTACAATTTAGAATTCAAACTGTGATCTTTCCAAATAAAAAAATTGGATCATATTCTATCACAGAACTTAGTTCTGAGGATCAGGTGTTGCTTTTGCTTGTTTACCTGCTTTTTTTTTTTTTTTTTTCCCCATGTAAAATCATAGAATGGTTTGCATTGGATGTGGCCATAAAGATCATCTAATTTCAACCCCGCTGGCATGGGCTCCTTCCACTAGAACCACAACCTGGTTCTGATCATATATGCCAAATTTCAAAAAAGATAAGCTCTATTGACTGCAAACATAGTTCTTCATTGACTGTAATGGGAGTTTAGACACATAGCATACACATAGGAAACTGAACTGTTTTTTTTTTTTTTTGCTTTTAATTTTTTGCTGTTTTTGTCTGTCTGTCTGTTTGTTTGTTTGTTTGTTTTTGTTTGCAGAACTAGGCAGCAAATTTGCATACCTTAATCTGGAGCTGTATTCTTTCCTGGATCTCCAATCTAGATCACCACTGTATAAGACTATAAGCATTTATTTAGAGCAAAATGATTTTTATTTCAATTATTTTGATGGTGCATCCAGATTAATGAAACATACTCAAATACATACAAATCTGTAAAGAAAAAAAAAAAAAAAAGATATTTCACAGTAAAAAAGTGCAAATCATTGACCCACTGCAGGAATAAAGCCATCTTAAATAAATATGTGCAATATTTTGTAGTTCAGTTGCCATGGTAGACTTAAAGAAAATTGCAAGAGAAACCTTTAGAAGTCAAGAAGCTAAGACAGACCGTACTACAAAAATAAGTTTTCAGACAAAGTTATCTGTAAAATTCATATTTTTCCCTCCTGCCTAGCCATGTTTGTTAAAAATTTATGGATTTATATATTATATACCAGAGCAACAGGATTACCAGATTGCATTCTCATCCCGACAATAAAACCTACCTTTTATGTGTTTAAATAAGGCCTTTAACTTTGTTCTTGTTTTTCTCTTAGTAAAGAGACCTGGTAGAATATTTGACAAGGGTCAGACAAATTTCTTTATTTCTTTCTCTCTCTCTTTCTCTCTTTCTTTCTTTCTTTCTTTCTTTCTTTCTTTCTTTCTTTCTTTCTTTCTTTCTTTCTTTCTTTCTTTCTTTCTTTCTTTCTTAAAAATGAAATAAATTATCTTGTACTAATGATTTATTGATTACTGGAACAATCCTGTTCCATTTTAAGCTTATATATATATGTGTGTGTGTGTGTGTATGAGTTCCTGAAACTGAGGAAAAAGCCAGCAATATAATGAATATTAAACAAATCTGTGAATTAGCAGAAGCTCTTTATCTTTTATAAAAATAGATTCATGGCTACATCAAACATGAAGTCAATATCTGAGTTTCAGAATCAAGTACGTCTCATTTTGGGTAGGTAATTTTCACATTTATTTGTTTTGGATTTTTTTTTTTTTTTTCCCCAGCATATGTTCACTTTGCTTAAATATAAGAAATGAAGATTATTGGAATATCAAAATAAAAGAGTCAGAACCAACCTAACAACCAAACAACCAAACAACCAACCAAACAAAATGAAAATAACCTTTTTCTATCTAAGGACAGCATATTCTCTCTTTCTTTCTCCATGTAAACAGTACATCTTTATAGCTGTCCAACTCTCCATAGTTAAATACTTCCTTTATCTTACAGAAAATCCTCTCTCTTCTTGTTTTATTTCTTTTATACCAATTAGCATTTTGAAAAGTTTCACTGGGTGTATAAACTTAATAGACAGATGTCCATCATTTTAAAAAATGAATTAGAATCCCAAGGTATTCATTTGCCAAATAACAGGATTACAAATATAGAAAAGCTTCTAGATAACTCTCTAGTTCCTTTT
The DNA here is from genome assembly GCF_963932015.1 of Anas acuta. Taxonomy (NCBI): domain Eukaryota; kingdom Metazoa; phylum Chordata; class Aves; order Anseriformes; family Anatidae; genus Anas; species Anas acuta. The sequence goes on from NC_088979.1 coordinate 36,753,841, forward strand.
TTGTCCTCTAAATACAAATCTAATGTTTTGGTTCTGACATGAAAGATGATATTTCTAATGTTTATGGCAAATTAATTCACAGTGTAGTACCGGCAGTCATGACTTCCTACTCAAGGCTGCCATTTAACATTTTTTTAACATTTTTTTTTTATTTCTTAATAAAGTGATTTTTTTTTTTTTTAATCAGGTTGTGATTATGTTCCCTCCAGGGAAATGTTGATTAATAATGCACATTTCCTTCCTATAAACTAAATAAAAATAATTTACAGGCAATTGGTTACTCTAGGTCTGCATTTTTTTGACTGGTACTCTTTTTTTTCATGTCATAGAATCATAAAATCATAGAATGGCTTGTGTTGGAAGGGACCTTAAAGATCACCTAATTTCACCCCACCACTGCTATGGGCAAAGACACCTTCAACTAGTTTGTGTGTATGCATAAGCGCATATATCTATGTCCTCTGATCTGCCAAACATACACATATGTGCTTAAGGATATTTAGATTTTTGACTCCTAATGTCACTGGAAATAATTGTATTCTGAGAATCTAATCACAAATGAACATTGATGTTCTGTAAATGGAAAATTGTTGAACTCCTATCTTTCTATTCATCTTTAAATGCCTATCTATTCTTGTTCTCTATTTTCCTTTGAAAGGCTAAAACGACTTGCTAAATATCAAATGCTATCTTGCCAGACATGCATACAATCAAATAAAGTGGTAATATAGTAATACACTAAAATATGAATTCAAATTCTCTCTGGTCCTGGAAATAGTGAAACTCTATTTTTTACCAATCGGTGCTTTTCATAAAACAGATGCTTTGTCTGGAACCATGCCTTCATCTCTAGTCTCCCCTGCTGCTCTCATGACATCAAAAGAGAGGGAATATTTAAAAAGAAATAAGGTAATTAAGAGAGTGTATGGGATGTCTCTGTCTGCTGTAATCAATTAATTTTAAAACCTATAGCCACCACAAAGGCAATGGTAATCTATTACTGCTATCAAGCACTCTGTGAACTTAAAGGGTGGAGGTCTACATTTTGGATGTATAGTGATACAACAAGATAAGTATTTTGGAAAGAAAAAAAAAAAAAAAAAAAAAAAAAGAGTTCTAAGCAATTCTAAGCAATTACTCTGGTCACCTAATGTGGGTACATTGATTTAAAATTAAAATAAATATGTTATTGGTAATATCTAATTCTTTGAATTGGCCTTGAGTTAGTATCTATTACCCATTAGGGACGAGACTTGAGTTCAAGACTAACCACAGCCTCCATGACTGAAACTATAGTTTCTATTAGAAGATGCTGAGATGTGTACCTCACGTCTCCACAGTGAAAAATACAGAGATGAAGCATTAAGTGTCTGTCACTGGGGTCTCTGTCCTGTGAAGGAAATTGACCAAAACACCTGTTATCTAGGGAATTTTGATGTTTTTGTGTAGTGGATCTGTAATGTTACAGACATTGCTGAATGAGGGGGGTGTACTGGTAACGGGAGATGCTCAGAAGGTGGAGATACTGAATGATTTCTTTGTTTTGGTCTTTACTTCAAGGACTCCCACCTGGGACTCCTGGACCCTGGAGGGAGGAGAAAGAGTTTGAGAAGTGGAAATCTTCCCCCTGGTTGTTGAGGGAGTGGTTTGGGAGCATCTGAGTGGGCTCAACGCACACAAATCCATGGGTCCCAATGGGATGCATCCATGTGTGCTAAGGGAGTTGGCAGAAGTGATCACTGAACCACTCTATCATCTTTGAAAGGTTCTGGAGAACAGGAGAGGTGCCTGAAGACAGGAGGATAGTCAATGTCACTCTGGTCTTCAAGAAGGGAAAGAAGGAGGATCCAGAAAACTAAAGGCCAGACAGTCTTACCTCTGTCTCTGGAAAGGTGTTGGAGCAGCTTGTTCTGGATGCCATCCCCAAGCAATTTGAAGAGAAGAAGGTTATGAGGAGTAGTCACCAAGTCACCCTGGATTCACCAAGGGGAAGTTGTGCTCGATGAACCTCATTGCCTTCTATGATGGCATCACCAGCTGGGTAGATGCGGGGAGAGCAGTGGATGTCATCTACCTTGACTTTAGCAAGGCATTTGATACTGTCTCCCATGACATCCTGCTAGCAAAGCTGATAAAGTGTGAGATAGAGGAGTGGACAGTAAGGTGGGTCGAGAACTGGCTGAGAGGACAAGCTCAGAGGGTGGTGATGCGTGGTGCAGAGTCTGTCTAGAGACCTGTGACTAGCGGTGTTCCCCAGGATTTGGTGCTAGGTCCAGTCTTGTTCAACATCTTCATCGACAACCTTGATGAGAGCTGACAGGCCAGAAGGCTATTCTGCCATTCAGTGAGACCTGGACAGGCTGGAGAGATGGGCAGGAAGAATCCAAAAGAGGTTTAATAAGAACAAGTGTAGAGTCCTGCACCTGGGAAAGAACAACTGGTTGTATCAGTACAGGCTGGGGGATGACCTGCTGGAGAGGAGCTTTGAGGAGAAGAACCTGGGGGTCCTGATGGATGACAGGTTGACCATGATCCATCAGTGTGCCTTCATTGCTAGAGGACCAATGGGATCCTGGTGTGCATTAAAAGAAGCATGGCCAGCAGGTGAAGGAAGGTGATCCTCCCCCTCTACTCTGCCCTGGTCAGGCCTCACCTGGAGTACTGTGTTCAGTTCTGGGCTCCCTGGTACAAGAAAGACAGGGATCTCCTGGAAAGTGTCCAGCGGAGGGCCACAAAGATGATACGGGGCCAGGAGCATCTTCCTTATGAGGAAAGTCTGAGAGACCTGGGTCTATTCAGCCTGGAGACAAGAAGACTGAGAGGGGATCTCATCAATGTGCTTAAATACCTGAGGTATGGGAGGCAGAGGGATTTGGCCAACCTTTTTTCAGTGTTTTGTGGGGACAGGACAAGGGGTAACGGCCACAGAATGGGGCACAGGAAGTTCCGCACCAATAAGTGAAAGAAATTCTTCACTGTGAGGGTGACAGAGCACTGGAACAGGCGGCCCGGGGAGGTTGTGGAGTCTCCTTCTCGGGAGATGTGAAAGGCCCATCTGGATGCCTACCTGGGCAGCCTGCTCTAAGGAACCTGCTTTGGCAGAGGTGCTGGACCCGATGACCTTTCGAGGTCCCTTCCAACCCCTTCATTTCTGTGATTCTGTGAAAACATAGAGGAAACAAAGGAGGAGAATAAAAATGTTGCCCTAGTATTTAGGGACAAAATCGATAATACCAAATCCTCACTGGAGCTAAAACTAATTGGAAGCAGAGACAACAAGAAAGGATACAAGTGTGTTAGCCACAAAAATAAATTTAGAGGAAATGTAGGTGTGTTGGCAATGGCCAGTACAAATTAGTGATGGGCAATAAGGAAAAAAAAAATTAAAAAAAAAATCAACACCATTTTTTCCCACAGCCTTCAAACACAAAGCCTGTTCCCAGACTTCTGGCTACATCAGTGTGGTTTGGGAAGGACGGGAAAAAACAGTGGTGGGACAGCAATGGAATAGACACTAGTTGGGAAAGATGCATGTATTACAATCCACGACGGCATACAGGAGGTATGTAAGCAGGTTCCTTAAAGAAGGCTGCCCAAGTAGGCATCCAGACGGTCCTTAAACATCTCCAGAGAAGGAGACTCCACAACCTCCCCAGGCAGCCTGTATGACATAAGGTTACTTCTTTTCTACTCATAAACATGTTAATTGACTAACAGAGGTTAAGACAGTTCATGCTAAAATAAGAAAGACAAGGTGATTATTACTTTGGTGTAGCAGTCTTGAGTTTCAACTTTATTATCTACAGTAATTACGTATTTACAACTATGTTTGTTTTGTATTAACATTCTAAACACTTCTAGCAAAAACAGCAGTCCCACTCCTGCAATATACATATAGATATATTTTTTTCCAAGTAAATGTGTTCAAAAAGAGATTCCTCTTTCCCATTTACTTGTTTTTTCTTGTTTTTTCTTTTCTTTTCTTTTCTTTTCTTTTCTTTTCTTTTCTTTTCTTTTCTTTTCTTTTCTTTTCTTTTCTTTTCTTTTCTTTTCTTTTCTTTTCTTTTCTTTTCTTTTCTTTTCTTTTCTTTTCTTCTCTTCTCTTCTCTTCTCTTCTCTTCTCTTCTCTTCTCTTCTCTTCTCTTCTCTTCTCTTCTCTTCTCTTCTCTTCTCTTCTCTTCTCTTCTCTTCTCTTCTCTTCTCTTCTCTCTTCTCTTTTCCCAAATTCCTTAATTTTCTGCGTTTATTTATTTATTTTTACATTTGAAAGCTCACTCCATACCAAATACCTTGTAGCATATCATGAGTCTTATTTTTCTGTCTGTATGAGCATGCACCGTGGAGATAGTATTCACACTATATTAGGCGAGCACAGTTGGAGTTGTGCCTTTAGAAAGGAAAGCATAACACTTGGATATTCAATATGCATGATATTATGACATTTCAAATAGAATTCTTGGCTTCTGGCTTTTCAAGTGTTTCAGATTTAATGTTCCTTAACTAATACATTTTCTGCAACATGTCTTTTGTTGTCCAGGAAGACTACAAATTCTTACGTGCATTACAAATTCTTACGTGCATTTTATTTTACCTCACTGTACTATTGGAAATAATAAGCACAGTCTTTTGAGATTTTAAGAACCACTGATTCAGGCCAGTGGGAACTGAGGATGATCCTAAATCAGATCTCTGGGACTGTGAATGACAAGCCCACATGGCTACTTAGGTAATCTGTAGAAAGTCCTGCTTTTTCTTTTCTTATTCATTAGTGTATCTTCTATGTGGTGTGCTAGATACTGAGAATTCTGTGAAAGAGATCTGCAAATGAGACTTACTTCTCTCTTCAGGCTTTTCAAATCTTTATTATTACATTACTAAACACTTTTACCTTAAAAACAACAAAACAAAGCAAAACAAAAAGCACAGTCATAACACTTTCCACCTGGAAAGCTGAGAAATTGAGTGAAGAAATTAAATCTTGTGTGCTTAAAATTTTTAAATTTCTTGCCTTTGAAATACTATAAAGTCAGTGCTTATGAAAGCATCCTATGGGATTTACACTCAGAAAGTATAAACCAGTCATTTGAGTTAGTTATGACAAATTAAGCCAGCTAAGAATATTTCTCTATATTTTCAGATCAATGTAGAATGAAACTAAACACACACTTGCTAGAAAGGTAAGCTATAATATCTCTACTCACACACTGGACAGAGTTTCCAAACTGAAGCACTGAGAACAAGACATACAGCCAATTCCTGCCCTCCATTTCCCACATATCCAGCTCTTTCAGAGCAGCAGTCAACTCTTCTGCTTTGTGACTTTGCATATCAGACAGTCTGTTTTAAGGATTTTTTATCTGAAATATGAGGAGTCAATAAACAGAGAAATAGACGAACTGTGGCATTCTAATTTGATGAATGTGCCCTGATTATAAGACAGCAGAAGCTCCCCACAAACACCTCCCACCCATGGTTTTGTTCTATGCACCTCCCACCACGTGGTTTCATTCCATGCAACCCTATCTTGTGACTAATACCATTAGATTTGTTTGCTATCACTGTCAATCTGTCACTTGGGAAGCAGATACCTGAGGAACCTCACTGTATATATATATTCATATATGCATACTCATTTATATATATAATATCTATATATTTAAAAAGACTATTTTTTGCCTCTATTTTAAATATTACCTTCAATAACCAAAATATGAACAACACCTCTGCCATCTATAACACATTGTGCCCAGGATTTAATATACTGAGCATTTTTGAAACCGTCAGTGTAGTCAGAGAAAAATCCTTTCAAATGTAAGCCAGAGGGTCCTTCTCAAGGACACACAATAATGAGTATCTTAGAGATTATAAATTCACATACCAGTCTCTTCAACATAATTCACTCCAATTAGATATAATAACCTAATAACCACTTGTTATGTTAAACAACTGTGATAATCAGCAAATTTTACAAATACGCAAAAAATGTTTCAGTTTGGTAAAAGAGGGCACCTATGAGATGCAACATTAACAAGCATATCTAACTTTGAAATGCATTGCTATCACAGGCCGATTCTTCCTTTTGTTGTTATATTTCTAAAATAGAAAAATCCATTGCAAACGAAAAGGGCACAAGCTGACTCTAGTGGAAAAGTCATGGGGGTAATGACAGTCATTATAATTCTGGCCTAAGGATCTGTACCTCAAGCTATCTGTTTCTACTGTTCTTTTGGTGGTGGTGGCATTTTATTTTGTCAGGGAGATGAGGAGGGGACGTCTGTGTCACAGCAAGAAGAAAATATGAGAAAAAAAAATTAGCTGCAGAGACCAAATTTGTTAGCACTGGCTATACTCTTTCTGTCTTATTTATCTTCAGGCAGAAGTTCTAAATAACTTTCAAGTGTTTTTATCAATGCTGAGTAAAATGTTAATATACGGTAGAAATTATTTTACCCATTCTCTACTAGTTAAACATTCCTTGCAAACCACAGAATTTTAAAGCAATTATTTATAGTAAAACAATAAATCACTACATTGCTGAAAAACAAACCCCAACCAGCTCATATGACCTACTCATAAACCTGTTTTGTATAATACCTGGATAAAGAATAACATAATAAGTGGCCTATTTCTGCAACCTTCCAGTTGAGTATGACTTCCATTCAAGTTAATGAAAAACAAAACAAACAAACACCCACCCCCTGGGGAAAAAAAAAAAAAAAAAAAAAAAAAAAACTACCCCCAAAACACCTCAGCTTAAAAGCTTAAAAGAAATAGAGTCAACACTTCCAAAGATCTAGTTTCTTAGGCTGGATGACTCATCTAAATCCCATCACATGACAAATGTTTGGTCTATATTCTTGCTGTTATGCAACATTTTTGCTTCAGTAATCTTTTTACTTTTTCTTCCTGAAGTTTTTTAAAGTTAAAAAACAGCAATATTATGTCTGCTATTATACAGTGTATTAATTATGTCTATTTCTTTAATTAACTAACCTTTTCTTTGTTAGTGATTACATTTGTTAGTGATTACATTACGTGACTGGTGACAGGACGAGGGGGAATGGGCTTAAGATGCGCCAGGGGAGTTTTAGGTTAGATGTTAGGAAGAACTTCTTTACTGAAAGGGTTGTTAGACACTGGAACAGGCTGCCCAGGGAGGTGGTGGAGTCACCATCCCTGGAAGTCTTTAAAAGACGTTTAGATGTAGAGCTTAGGGATATGGTTTAGTGGGGACTGTTAGTGTTAGGTCAGAGGTTGGACTCGATGATCTTGAGGTCTCTTCCAACCTAGAAAAATTCTGTGATTTAAAAATCAGTTATTACTGATATTTGCTACTTCCCTGTAATATTAAGTTTCTAATTACTCTCAGCATTCATGTAATTGAAAAACAAAACAAAACAAAACATGAAAATGTACAGAAATGTTATCCTAACAATGTTAAATAAAAAATATATGGTTCTTTTAATGGCCATATATTTTAGTTGGCCCGGGGAGAGGGGGAGGATGTGTGTGTGTATCAGGGGAGGGAGTACAATGTTATAAATATTTGATTTTGAAGACACTTAAATACCTTTTCACATATATTATTATATGTGAAAATATTATATATTATTAAATATGTAAAATATTATATATTATTAAACCAATGCCTTGAGGTAGGCAGCCTTCAAAGTTTTTTCAGTTTGGAAACAAATAAAATTTAGTAAAGTATAAAATAACAGCAGGATTTAATAGCACAAATTACTGAGAAATCTTGATTTACTAGATGCACCTTCAGTGAAGGCTTAATGTATTTCATTTGTACATCATGATATTGTCTCTCTAGCTGTTAAGGAAATGAAATATTTAAGCTGGAAATCAGTTCAGCCCATGAAGTCTACAGGTTAGGGTTTGACTCAGTTGCCCTAACTCTCTCATAGCAGTTCAGATAGATGAACAGGTGTAGCAGATATGACACAGAAGCTACAAAATATGTTTCAGACATGAAACTGATTGTCAGTGAAATCCTTTAAATCAGTTGATACAGTTTCATTTGAAATTGAAATGGGTTTCAGATGAGCACCAGAATTTAAGGCGGTTGAACGGAGCCCTTCATATATATACACCTTATATGCTTCTTATATACATAAGAAACTTTAAAATTTCAGTGTTTACACTCTGCAGATGAACCTAAGAATCTATGTAAGTGCTTCACAGCAATACATAAATAAATAGATTAAAAAATATATAAATCTATATGAAATGCAGAAAATTCCCAATTCCCAAAATGATACTAGATATCAGATTCAGAAAGCAGTAACAACTTTAAAACAAAGGAATCTGGAAAGACTATAGTGACTGAATCAAGGTTTTCAGTTTATATTACGTTGCTTAAACATTTAAAGACATAATAAATAAATAAATAATCAAAGAGGTCAATTAAACTAAAACAAAACATAACAACAAGAAGAACAAAAAAGCCACTGCTAATCTAAGGTATACCCCATAAAAGAGTTAGTCTCTTCAAATTTCAGTATTTTGCACTGTTGAATGTCTTATTCATTAAGGATGAAGGGAAAACGCTGCCTTAACAATATGTTCTCTTTCTGTGATAAGATCACCCAACTGGTGGATGAAGGGAAGGCAGTGAATGTAATTTCTCCAGATTTTAGTGAAACCCAAGGTAAAGTCCCTCACAGCATCCTTCTGCATAAATTGTCCAACTCCAGGATAAAAAAGTTCACACTATGTTGGGTGATGATCTGGCTCAATGGCAGAGCTCAAAGGGTGGTAGGGAATGGGGCCACATCTGGCTGGTGGCCAGTCACTAGCGGTGCTCCCCAGAGCTGAATTCTAGGGCCAGTCTTGATTACCACTTTTATCAATGATCTGGGTGAAGAAGTTGTATGCATCCTTAACAAGTTTGCTGGTGATACTAAACTGGGAGGTGCTGTTGCCTCTCTGAAGAAATGAGAGGCCTTGCAGAGGGATCTAGATAGATAAGAACATTGAGCAATCAGCAATGACATGAAGTTCTACAATGGAAAATCTTAAGTTCTGCAACTGGAACTAAATAATGTCGGACACAGGTACAGAATGGTTGACAAGTGGCTAGAGGGCATCTCTGTTGAAATGGATCTGGGGGTGCTGATCCACAGCAGGCTTAACACGAGTCATCAGTGTGCCCTGGAAGCCAAGTGCATTTTGGGGTGCATTAAATACAGCATAGCCACACAGTCTAAAGACTATTCTCCCCCACTGGTGCCACTTCACCTTGAATATTGTGTGCTGTTCTGGGTTCCACAATCTAAAAAGCATGCTAAGATACTAAGATAGAATGGGTCAGAGGAGGGCCACAAAGCTGGTAAAAGGGCTGGAAGGCATGTCATATGAGAAGAGACTGTGGACACTTGGGCTGTTTATTTTAGAGAGAAGAAGGCTAGCAGGTAACTTCACTGCTCTCTACAACTTCCTGAGGAAGGAATGTGGGGAAAGAGGTGCTGGTTTCTTATCCCTAGTAACCAAGGATGGGACGTGTAGGAATGGTAGAAATCTACGCCAGTGGAGGTTCAGACTTGACATCAGGTAAAATTTCATTACCATAACAGTAGTCAGACTCTGGAAAGTGTTTACCAGGAAGCATTTGGATAATGCCCTCAATAATATGCTTTAGCTTTTCGTTAGCCCTGAATCTGTTAGACATTTGGTCTAGATAATTAATGAAGATCCTTACCAACTAAAGTATTCCATTCCATTCCATTCCATTCCATTCCATTCCATTCCGTTCCACTCCATTCCGTTCCATTCCGTTCCATTCCGTTCCACTCCATTCCATTCCATTCCATTCCATTCCATTATTTCTTAATAATAGCATTTTGGAGTGTTGAAAAATATTTTTGAGTAACTGAAAAATAAAGCATTTGAGACAAAATTGACAGAAAAAGCCAGTTAGTTAATGTAGCAATTCTGACGTATTTCCTACTCAGGTTTTGGGCCACCACCCTTCCTGGGTTAATACCTCATAGATTAAAATAGCATAGGAAATAAAAGTGGAATTCCTTTTTCCTAATTTAGTGCTTTTAGTATACTTTATATATGATACTCTACTACAGAATACTGAAATCAGGAAATTGCTATATAATAGATACTGGAGAATAATAGACCTATGATAATATGTATTACAGAAACAGATAAGTGACAGATTAAGAAAATGAAAGTTCATTTTTCTTTTCTCTTTCTATGTAATAAAATGTATTTTAGCTCATGTGAAAGAACAACAACCAAAAATATTGTTACCCATATATATATAATATATATAAACATATGTATATTTTTTTCTATGTGTAAACAACATTTTCTAACAGTTAATTTTCTATGAGTAATTATCAAAACAGCCTTGCTCTAATGAAAATGTATCTAAATTCAGTTATTTTAAACCATACAGAAACTTCTTTAAATGTTGTAATTCTATGTATTTTTTGTTTGTTTGTTTGCTTTGTATGTGTAAGATCAGTACTAAAAATCATTTAAAATAATCCAGCAAATTTCAGATTTAATGTCTGAGAAAAATATTTTCTGTATCTGATTTGCTTTTTTTTTTTTTTTTTCAAAAATTTCTAAAAGTCTGTATTCACCAAGTATAGTGAGCCAACAGAATCTTTGCACTGAAAATTGAGGCATATTAAACTTATAACAATGTCTAATTGAAAATTATAATTCCCTTGTTTGTTGTCTTGGAGGTTTTTTGGATACTTTTTTTTCTCTCTCTTTTTTCTTTTTTGTAATCTAATATATTGAACAATTTCCCAATGTATTTTCAATATTATTATAACCATATTACTGCATTCTGTTGCTCATACAGTGCCAACAGGACTTTTGTTTTGTTTTGTTTTGCTTTGTTTTCCCCTTTATTTTAGCAAACACAGTTACTGCATGTAATTGATATAGCATCACAGTGTGATTGAAAATATCAGTGAACAAAATTATTCATTTGTTACCTTTGGACCTAATAAAGGATAATGTTGTTTGTAGTTCAGAAAAGGGCTTCTACTCATTCATGTTACCATGTTTCTAAAGAAAATTACACTGATAATCACATTTTAATGTAAATAATATAAAGAACCCAGAATAATGTCCTAAATGGCCACATTTCACTGGCACAGGTTAAGCACACAGTGGAGTAAAACTATGTGACAGTTAGACAGACTATTCTCATCCATGATACATAGGTATATCAAGGACACCATAATACATAACACCAGGGTGTACCTACTGTCTATTGGTGCAACAATCAGATGAGATTTGATAACGATGACACTTTATCAGAATAATCTGTCAACTTCTCTGATTTGGTAGACTCATCTTTCTTCTAGCCTGGAGCTAAGTAAATTAAAGAAAAGAAAAAAGATATTGATAGATAGATAGATATAGAGATAGAGATATGTAGATATATATAGATATAATGTTGTCATAAACATATGAACAAGACAATATTCTTTAAGGCTTCTTTATAATGTGTTTTAGCTTTTGTATTCAATACTTTTAACAGCAAACAGCTACATCAAAAATAAGCTTATAATTTGTTTCTTTGGAGTTTCCAACAATATATTTTCCTGGCAGAAATTATGGTGTTGGCATCTGAAAAACTATAATTTCATCAGGATCTATTATCCTATTAGTACTAGCAATGCATAATCAGGCTATGTGAGAATCATTACATTCTTAAAGCTCCAGTGGTTTCATGGAACTGAGAGGTAATGGGATTGATAGGAACCTTCTATTCATGATGGCACGTTTCTTTGCATTATTTAAATTTTGATTTACTCCTACATAATTATCTATTTCACAGTCAAGATGAATCAATTCATTGAATAGATAAATGTCAGACTGTAATTGGCAAATACGTTTCATAGCAAAGTGGAGACAGTCTCTTATTTTTAAATTACATTGGATATGCCACAAGAACCATCTTCAACATCAGAAACACTCACAATACTACATTTATACTCAGTTAATGAGTACATATAATAGACAAGTAATTATCCCCAAATATTTTCCATCCGTAATATACCCTTCATGAGGAACAGAGTTTGAATTTTATAAACCTATAGAAATAAACAATGGTGATACATAAACAAACACAATTCATTTGGTGTATGAAGAAAGACAGGTACATTTGTGATCTTGTTATTCACTACAGCAACAAGAACAGAAACAAAATAATAGGAAAAAAATCCAACAAAATGAGTGCATATTATAAAATACAGTTAAACAATTGGAAAATATTATTTTTTAATTTATCCAACATTGGACAAATTTATGGAAGACATTCCTTTCAGGATGTGCAAATAGATTTTGCATCCTTTGAGGATCTGCAGATAGAAAATGAATGTTTATGAAAACAATTTTTTACATTCATGATGAAACCAGAGCTCAGGTCGAATTCTTTATAAATAAAGGTTGGATCTTATCAAACCATTCTTTCTTTCATGTTCTTCCTTGAGAAGCCCACATTACTTGGCATAGTTTTAAGTTCTGTTGATACAAGCATATGCTTAAAGTTAATTCAGGATTATTGTCTCTTTTTGTAATGTAGGAGAAAGAGTAAAGAAAAGTGGTTTCTGCAAATTTACTTACTTTTTGGAGTTCTGTCTGCATAGATTTGTCTAACTTCTTCATTATTAAAATAATAGGTTTGTGTAGAACTGATGGACTGACCCCCAGCTCCAGAAGCTAGTAGAATGCCCTTTATTGCTGGCAATCTACCTGAAAAACTTAAAATAAAATAAAATAAAATAAAATAAAATAAAATAAAATAAAATAAAATAAAATAAAATAAAATAAAATAAAATAAAATAAAATAAAATAAAATAAAATAAAATAAAATAAATAAAGCTATAGATAATCTTTTCTCTATTGCCTGTGTGTTTCACTTGAATGAAATAATGGAAAAAAAAAGCTTGGGGGGTGGGGAGGGAGAAGAAGGAGGACAGGAAAGTGTCATAAATTCTTGGGGTGGGGCTTGTTCTTTTACCATAAGTTGTGGATGGAATTCTTACTTCTATGTTTTCAGGGGTTTGGGATTCAGAATGTTAATTGTTAGTTCTTCACAATATTTTTGTTTGTATTTATGTTAGTTCACACAATTTTTTTTATTGTGTGTCTGGTAACAAACACAAGTACAATTAAATTTTACTATTAAGTTAAGGGTCTTTAAATATGTTCATAATTGACTTCCATACCTTCTTCTCACTGTAATGTTATATTTTTTCAAATTTGTTACAACTCCATGTAATATTTTACCTTCTTTTTTATCATTTATATTAGGCAAAATGGGCTGTAAATTTGATGGATACAGGTTATATAGGAAAATACAGTTCTGTTGCAATATGATTACCCATTAGATTAAAAAAAAAAAGGGGGGGGGTGTCATCAGAGCCATTTCCTTTTCAAACATAGTCAGGTGGTGTGGCAAAACTGATTGAACTAGTCTTGCTTGTAGCCTTCTGGTGATTTGAAAGGACAAAAAAGCGGGTAATGGTTTAGTTGCCTGAAAAAAATTCAAGCAAAATGGAACCTGAACAAAATGTTTAGTGCCATTTAAAATGCCATGGGGAATCCAAGTCACCTCCCCAGATGTGTGTATGCATAAGAAGTTTTTGGATCAATCCTAGATGTATTTCACTATATATTCTATCCTCTGATATGAAATACCATATAATAGAAAACTATACAGGTTAGAGTTTCTTAGAGTTCTGTGGCCTTTGCAAGTAATTTATGCATATTTTTTGTAGTATTAAGTAAAGTATGATTTAGTAGTAGATTTGTAGTAGTAATAGGTGATTTAGTAGAAAAGTAGACTACTTTTATTTTTCAATTAGTAAAAATCAGTAGTTAAAAATCTCTTGGACATTACAATGTCTAAGGGACAGTAGGTCTGCTTCAAAATCTATGCTTATTTGCAAGAGAGAGAAAAAAAACTTTTTAAAATGTTTTTTTTTTTTTTTTTTTTTTTCCTATGGGCTTGAAAGATTATTGTAAAAATTGTAAAATATTTATTGTAAATATTGTAATATTACAATATTATTGTAAAATAATTTATTATTTTTTACACAGGACTTATATAAACCTTGAAATATACCTTTGGAATGCATTTTGAAATTATACATGTAAGTCACCTCTAGCATCTTTTCACACTTGAAAAGGAATCAAAGCATCCCATACTTAATAAGGTGTTTCTACTACAGTACACAGTCAGTTTAATGGGTGGTAATTTGAAGTAACTTTGAAAAGGTTAGGTCATAGTTTGCATGAGTTAATCTGTGTTCAATGATAAATGAACATGCTGTGTTAACTGGTAGGAGCATGGGAAAATCAGAGGTAACAGACATTATTTTAACAAATTGCCGTTCTAAATCACCTTCCTGAGGGTCTTTAAGCAGGATTTCATCAATTACATGCTTACAGATCACATTAGTGATACATATTTAAAAATTCCCACATGAATAATTTAGAAAAAAAATGGCTATCAAACCCTTGTGTATGTTAGCACTTGTCTATTTAAGCAAAGTTTTACTTAAATGATGTATGACATGCAATATTTCAAAAATGTTCCTTCTGAGATCATGAAGACATGATACAGAGGAAAAAAAAAAAGTTCATATGATTTTTTCATTCTCCCTCTCCCTCTCCCTCTCCCTCTTTCCCTTTTTCCCTTTTTTATTTTTTTCTCCTTTTTTCTTTTTTTCTTTTCCCTCCCCTCCCCTCCCCTCCCCTCCCCTCCCCTCCCCTCCCCTCCCCTCCCCTCCCCTCCCCTCCCCTCCCCTCCCCTCCCCTCCCCTCCCCTCCCCTCCCCTCCCCTCCCCTCCCCTCCCCTCCCCTCCCCTCCCCTCCCCTCCCCTCCCCTCCCCTCCCCTCCCCTCCCCTCCCCTCCCCTCCCCTCCCCTCCTCTCCTCTCCCCTCCCCTCCCCTCCTCTCCTCTCCTCTCCTCTCCTCTCCTCTCCTCTCCTCTCCTCTCCTCTCCTCTCCTCTCCTCTCCTCTCCTCTCCTCTCCTCTCCTCTCCTCTCCTCTCCTCTCCTCTCCTCTCCTCTCCTCTCCTCTCCTCTCCTCTCCTCTCCTCTCCTCTCCTCTCCTCTCCTCTCCTCTCCTCTCCTCTCCTCTCCTCTCCTCTCCTCTCCTCTCCTCTCCTCTCCTCTCCTCTCCTCTCCTCTCCTCTCCTCTCCTCTCCTCTCCTCTCCTCTCCTCTCCTCTCCTCTCCTCTCCTCTCCTCTCCTCTCCTCTCCTCTCCTCTCCTCTCCTCTCCTCTTTTTTTTTGTTTTCATTTCCGTTTCCATTTCCGTTTTCCTCTTCTTTTTCTTTTTTTTCTTGTTGAGGCCAACATAAATAGCTATTGTTATCTAGGTATAGATACTGCCATGAGTCTAATTTCTTAGTCATATATACTGTCCAACACATAGATAAAATGCAGGTCTTCTCTTGGATATACCATCTTTTCTGTGCATTTTCAACTTTCCTGCAGGCTGGGCTGCAAGGAATTCACAAAATAAAGGCGTATTTTTTTTTTCCAAAAAATAAATGCAAAGGAATTATAGAGGAAGAGACTTCAGCATCTTCCTGAGTGTGGAGAATAACTAATGAACAGAAAGAAGCCAATGTCAAAGATGATTGACATTTCTCTTACAATCTCAATAGGTTTTTGTATATATGCATTGAATTGTATGGGAGATGTGTTCAAGTCTAACTTCAGGCACTTTCTATAAGTACCCAGGTAAAGAACTATCTGCCTTAGGTTTTTCTACAATCAATGGTACCTTTAAGAACAATTTAGATCTTTCATTTCAAACACTCTTGTAGCTATATTAAAGATTACACTAAAGCAACATCACTCTTCATTTTAGTTCTTATCTTGGTCTGATAGCAATGCTGAACAGCATGGAAAGTTCAGCTCGAAGAGGAATTTGCTTCATAAACCCCTACAGATTGAGAGTGCAATTTCTGGAGCAAGGCTAACATTTTTAAAATCCCTTTCTCTATCACTTAGCCTGTGCATATCAGCATAAGGAAAGATGAATTAAACACATCCTAGGTATGACTCGGGGAAATGTAACACTGATATTATATTTTACCAGACCAGAGTACAGAGCTGTGATGTCTCTTTTGAGAGATACTATAATATAATACATCTTACTACACTCAACAGATTCATATCATGATGAATTCATTAAGAAGTAATACAATATGGCCAGCTTTGTGTCTGAGGTATCATAAAAATTCAGAGACATAAAATACCAAGTGCCAAAGTATTTAAATGGCTTTGAATTTGCAATCAACCTCACTCTTCAAATTTTTAAATTACTCTGACAAAGATTTAACTGATTAATTATGGATAGTCACGCACAATGATGGAATAGTTAACTGTCTCAACAGCAGATAGATTTAAATGCTTTAAGAATGGATGAATTTTGGAGAAGGGACCAAGATCCATCTTAATGAAAAAAATAGCAAGTATTCAAAGAAATACCTTAAATTTTGAAGAAAAGGTGACTGTGGCTACACAATTTTCACTAGATTATATCTGCTCTGGGTTTCAACAGATCCACCAGAAGGCCAAAGATGATTTCATCTGAACCAGAAGAAGGGGTTGATTCTGACTATAAAAGGCATTCTGGAAAAGTAACAGGACAAGAGAATACAGACTTAAATGCAATATTTGCACAGTAAACTGAAATATCTTAATTCTTCATGCTTTATTTTAAGCACTTAGCTGAATTATGACTTCAGTTAGGTTATGTAATAAAAATATTGTCTTCAGACAAAATAAAGAGCACAGAGGAAAGGTGGCAGACAGGGTAACCTGAATAATACCCTCATCTACAAGGCCCACAACAGGAGTAGCACAGAGGGTGCTTTTATGGGTTGATAGCTCTATGCTATCAATAAAAGATAAAATAAAAGAGCTATCAACCCATAAAAGGCCCAATAGGTGAAATGACCTGAGGGCAAGTAGGAGTGTAGGTCTCTGAGGGTGAAGCCATGGAATTGGTTGTCAGAAGGACCAAGGGAGTACCAGCCAGCTGCTAAAAAGACTGTGGGGTCTGTGAGTCTCTGAGAGTGAGTGGTTTGTAAGTGTGTGTGTTTGTATGTATATATGCATGTATATTTGTAGATATATGTGCATGTGTAGAATGACTAAGAACGCTTACTTGGTCTCACTACTGTTTGGACTGGGAGGCAATGACTTCACCTCTTGGGCTAATGGATTTGGCAACCCACCAACACTTTTCATATTTACAAGACTTGAATTACTCCTGACTTAGACATGCCCATTCATCTGCTAAAATTATTTTGATGATTGTTAGCCTAAAATTCATAGGGCCAGATGAAAAATGTAAAATCAAAATCAGCTCTATTGTAAGATGGATCTTCTCTCCTCTTGTAAGAAGAGGATACATTTAAGATAGCAGGGGTTGCTTATTCCCTTCCACTGAGAAAGAAATTTCTTAGATCTTTTCTACTGTTCCCATATATGTTTCATTAATAGCACTAGTTATTGCCACTTCAGCTCCCCATGTATGTTTATATTCATCAAACTAATAAAGTAATACTTATTATACTTATTCTCTTTCTTTCATGTTGTGAGGTATAATTACTTTTCTAAAACATCCAAACTGTTAACATAATAGGTATGATATTAGTGAAAATCATGCCCATATATATAGATGACTAAATAATAGGAAAATGTATTAAATATCAATTTAATTGTATCTGTTTTTGTAAGTTTAAGTCAAATCTTCAATATTCCTGCAGTTTAAGTGCTTTTTTTTTTTTCTTTTTTTTTTTTTTTTTCTTTTTTAAGATAGCTGATGCTCTGGAGGAAATGGGTATTTACACCTTGGTTGCAGTGTGTCACATTTCTGCTTCAGTGCATTACATAGCTTTAGATCTCTGAGATAGCATCGTTTTGTGTAAATGTCAACTCATATTGGCTTTTCTGCATGACACAATATAACATGATGGGTGGTGACACAGAAAATGTAATGCAATATGACACATCAGGAATGCAAAGGGTACTGTGATTGGATAGTTGGTGTCAATTTAAATAGGAGACTTCAAATCCAAAATGAATCTGGCAGACACTAATGGAGAGAATGTTAGAGTAACTACTGTATGTGTGAAACTGAATTCTGCATTTCACCATAGTGCATTGAACAGGTGCAGAAATAGTCTGAAATATTAGAAAGAATAAGTATTTGTAGTTGACATAGGTATACAGGTTTAAAAAATACTGAAAGATTATATGTTGCAAAATGTCTCTTTCCCCATTTGTTCATCTTTTCTGTAATCATTACCTGTTTATTTTAATACCTTTTCTAAACTACCAACAAATAAAAATGATATAGATAACACTATTTTGTTATATTACACTAAGTGCAACTGACATCAGATAGACAGTAAAATGCAAAAAGTATGGATGGAGCACCAACAATCAGCTATCAAGAGTTACCAGTTTTTAAATACTGAACTCCTTACTGCTTAGTTGTTTGACATTCCAATTAACTTTCTACCAGATAAATCTGCTCCAGATGTAGGAAGTCCTAATAATTTAGTCATAAGTCATTCAGTGCCTTTCAATGGTCTTATTTAACAATGAACACATAAAGCACATGGTGTATTAGTGTCTTTTTTTTTTTTGGGGGGGGGGGGTGGGAGGGAGGTTAAAAAGCAATCAGAATTGGGGGAAAGAAAAAAAAAAAGAATAGACAAAAAATACAAAATATATTTTTTTCCATAAGTATCAGATGGCTGTGAAGTGATATGAGAATTTTCTGAAGTTTTGGAAATTTGATTCATCTTTTTCTCTTGTCAAATCATCTGCAGAGCTGTGATGTCTTGTTCCCCTAGGCAACTTTTTTCTCTTCTCCGTGCCAACACATTTTTTGTCATGTGTTAGCTATTCCTGTGGCTCATCTCCCTTTTACAGCACAGGGATTCAATTGCTTCCTCAAAGGATTAAAAGTATTTTAAATTTGTATAGAACTCCTATTTTTTTCATAATCTGTGCTCCGGAAGAGTGGAGACTTTATATATGTATATTGAAACTGATTTTCTTCCCTGAAAGAACCACTAGATTATCTGTGATCAGACTCAGAAAAAAAAAAAAAAAAAAAAAAAAAAGTGGGAAATGATGCTCTTTGAACTTTAGAGTGGGAGAAGAAAGGTTGGCATGTGGGACAGGAGTTCTTTAGGGCCATACTTAACATTTCAAATGAAATAAACAAACTTATTCCTAGAAAGTCTCTAATGCTGGAGAGTTACAGGGATGTGGTGGCTTTACTCAGGTGGGCAGCCGAGCTCCACCACAACCGCCCTCTCACTCCCCCTCTCCTCAAAGAGAAAGGGGGAGAAAATACAGCACAGAGAACTCAAGGTTTGAGATGAGAAAGGTTTAATTAAAGGGAAAGGAACTGTGGAGAAAAAGAAACAAAAGAAACAATAAGTCCGTGCAGAAGCACAGGGAGAGGGAAAAAAAATGTATTCTCTACTTCCCATCAATGAGCAATGTTCGGCCACATCCTGGGAAGCAGGGCCTCAGAACGTGTAGTGGTTGTTCAGGAGGACAACCCCCTCCCCCACGAGAGGGAGGGGAAGTGTTTATTGCTGAGTGTGACATCAGGTGTTATGGAATATCCCTTTGGTTGGTTTAGGTCAGCTGTCCCAGCAATGTCCCCTCCCCATCACTTGCCCACCCCCAGCCTGCTGGCTCCTGGGGGCTTGGAAGGAGTCCTGATGCTGTGCCAGCACTATGCAGCAATAGACACAACACTGGAGTGATATCAGTGTTGTTCCAGCTATGAGTGCAGAGCACAGCACTGTGTGGACTGCTGCAGGTGCTGCAGGGAAAAGGTGACTACAGTTCAGACAGACCCAACACAAGGGAGTATCACAAAGTCTACTATTCTGCTTGAAAAATAAGGGGGAAGGTAGAGGAAGGGGGTGGCAGGGGGTGGAGTGTGGGGGGGAGAGAGGAAGTAAAGGAATTAAAATTGTGTGTTAGAGAATAGAGCTGAAAAGTAGAGTGCATCAGAGGTAAAGCACTATAGCTGATAAGACAAGAATGCACGTTTAATTTTAATTTTTATTTTAATTTTTATTTTTGTATTATATAGTTTTAAGTTGTAGCCCTTCAGGAAAGATCTCTTTCATAGTAACTGCTGTCCTCATCCAATGCTTCTTTCTTTTGTGACTCAATTTTTTGCAGTTTGTTTTATTTTTCTTTAATAGGGCCACTTTAGTAGTTAGAGGGAAAAAATAATAAAAATCCCCTCTAAGTGGTTTTACCAATATTTCAAAGGAAATATATTGTGAGGAAAATATTCCTCGCTGTTTCTGAGGAATAAGAAAATCAGCTTTACTGCCAATTTTACCAGCAGTGATTTATTCCACTACTCTGTTTTTGCAGTTGCCATTGCTTCTCATGAAGTTAGCATAGTATGTAATTTTGTAAAATAACATGCAATGGTCCTGGTGAATATTATGTGTCATCACTGTTTTGACAAGATCAATACAATGATGTGTTATGGATGGGACCAAATGAAGCACTAAAGATAAATGGTAGGGCACAGTCTGCCAGGAGTCAGCAGCAGTCAGCTGCCAACTGCCTGAAAATGGTGATGGTCATTCAACTGTTCAGCATCACTCACTTAAAGGGTATTTACAAACATGTTTTCCTGCAGTTCCTCCTTCTGACATACCATTAGCTTTTTGCCTGAGGCCCTATACTGAATATTTATGGATCAAAACTACATTAGCAGACTACTGGAATCTTTTGAAAATAAAGAACTCAGCAACTCAGTCTCCCCTATTTATGGAATTGAGATTAAAGAGGGAAGGTGACTGTGTGATGTCATACCCCCATGTGCTAGTACCTTATCCTAAAAATATTGATTAACTTGAACTTGAACCACATTAATCTATTAAATTCCTTCTGAAGTAGCAAATTACTGTCTACCCCTGATGGTACTGAGGGTAAGAAAAGGGCTCGGTACTTTTGCAGTTGTTTTTGTTTTTTTTTTTTTTTTTCTATGTATTGTTCATTACACTACTTATTCATATATATCGTGGTTTAACCAGGCAGCTGAGCACCACATAGCCATTTGCTCCTCCTCTGCCGTACGATGGGAGAGAGAATCAGAAGAAGGTTAAACTCATGGGATGAGATACAGAAAAATAAAGAAGGAAAAAAAAAAGTAATAATAATAATATTAATATACATAACAAGTGATGTGCAATGCAATTGCTCACCACCAGCTGACTGATGCACAGCCTATCCACAAGCAGTGACAGCCCCCTGGCCAACTTCCCCCAGTTTTATTCTTGAACATGACACCATAATAACAATGACAGATCTTGGCTTACCTGGCCCTTAGAGATCGAGGACCATGACTAGGGGAGCAGAGACTTTCCATCTTTCCATCTGTGGCCAACAGAATTATAAGGGAACAGTTGTATCAACTACATGTTGATAAGTCCATGGAGCCTGATGGGATTCACCCCGAAGTACTTTGCAAGTTATCAGATGTTATACCTTACAACAACTATGACATCAGTGTGCTATCAACATTTTTTTTCTCCTAAATCCAAAGAATGGCACCATAAGAGTTTCTATGAAGAGAATTATTTATACCTCAGCCAAAATGAGGACAATATATTAACCTCATTTAGGGCCTAGTTCTGTAAGTGTTTATGTATAGTATAAGTTTGACTTTTCAGCTGTGTTAAAGTTCCTTGGAAACATTTATGCATATACTTAGGGATAATGTTTTTGAGATTGAGGCCATTATCTAAAACATATTTTTGGGAAAAATATTTCTTCCTGTGGATATTATGTAATCCTATAGTTTCTGGGAGTGAATCTTGGTGCTGATTTGTCTTTCATGTTCATCTAGTATGTTTACTCATCTCTTTGAAATAACCTTGCTAGGTGTGAAAACAGGTTGAGAAGAGTAAAGAAAAGGGCAAGATGTCTTCTTTGGTGTTCCCAGAAATGTACCACTCCTCTGAATTGCAAATATATTTATTGTGAATGGAACTGATTTGAACAGATCTGTCTTGTAAATAAATAAATAAATAAAATTATAAAATAGGAAATAAGAAAAACTACACTCTAAAAATCATGGGTTTTGATGTTCATATCTCATTGTGTCCATACAGAATCACAGAATCACAGAATCACAGAATTTCTAGGTTGGAAGAGACCTCAAGATCATCGAGTCCAACCTCTGACCTAACACTAACAGTCCCCACTAAACCATATCCCTAAGCTCTACATCTAAACGTCTTTTAAAGACTTCCAGGGATGGTGACTCCACCACTTCCCTGGGCAGCCTGTTCCAATGTCTAACAACCTTTTCGGTAAAGTTCTTCCTAACATCTAACCTAAAACTCCCCTGGCGCAACTTAAGCTCATCCCCCTTATCCTGTCACCCGGCATGTGGGAGAACAGACCAACCCCCACCTCGCTACAGCCTCCTTTGAGGTAACTGTAGAGAGCGATAAGGTCACCCCTGAGGCTCCTTTTCTCCAGGCTGAACAAGCCCAGCTCCCTCAGCCACTCCTTGTAGGACTTGTTCTCCAGGCCCCTCACCAGCTTCGTTGCCCTTCTCTGGACCCGCTCAAGCACCTCCATGTCCTTCTTGTAGCGAGGGGCCCAAAACTGAACACAGTACTCAAGGTGCGGCCTCACCAGAGCCGAGTACAAGGGGACGATCACCTCCCTAGCCCTGCTGGTCACACTGTTTCTTCTGCAAGCCAGGATGCTGCTGGCTTTCTTGGCCACCTGAGCACACTGCTGGCTCATATTCAGCCGACTGCCCACCATCACTCCCAGGTCCTTCTCTGCCTGGCAGCTTTCCAACCACTCATCTCCCAGCCTGTAGCTCTGCTTGGGGTTATTGTGCCCCAGGTGCAGGACCTGGCACTTGGCCTTGTTAAACTTCATACAGTTGACCTCAGCCCATCGGTGCAGCCTATCCAGATCCTCCTGCAGAGCCTTCCTACCCTCAAGTAGATCAACAGACGCACCTAGCTTGGTGTCATCTGCAAACTTACTGAGGGTGCACTCAATGCCCTCATCCAGATCATCGATGAAGATATTAAAGACGACCGGCCCCAGCACCGAGCCCTGGGGGACGCCACTAGTGACTGGCCTCCAGCTGGACTTGACTCCATGTACCACAACTCTTTGGGCCCGGCTATCCAGCCAGTTTTTAACCCAACGAAGTGTACGCCAGTCCAAGACAAGAGCAGCCAGTTTCTTGAGGAGAATGCTATGGGAGATGGTGTCAAAAGCCTTGCTGAAGTCAAGGTAGACCACATCCACAGCCTTTCCCTCATCCACCCAGCGTGTCACTTGGTCATAGAAGGAGATCAGGTTCATCAAGCAGGACCTGCCTTTCATAAACCCATGTTGACTGGGCCTGATTGCCTGCTTGCCCTGCAAGTGCTGCGTGATGACTCTCAAGAGGATCTGCTCCATGAGCTTCCCTGGTACTGAGGTCAAGCTGACAGGCCTGTACATACACCTGTATCCATAGAACCTGCCAAGCTGTGTGGTCAAACACAGACTTAATATGGCTGGGTCATCCTCCTCTTTAATTCACTCTTTGAGTCATGATTAAATAATCCTGTTCTTCTTATTGAATCTTTACATGTAATATGATTTCTATCTTTCCTCTTTTAAGGTCAACTTCAAGCATGAAATGAACTTGGACTGTATACAGAAACACACATGCTGTGTACAATTTTGTGTATGATTTCACTGCATTGAAATGGTACCAAACCACTGGCTGCAGAAAATCCACCACAAGTTAAATTGTTACAGGAGTAATGCAGACATCTATGGCACTAGATTTACTTTCTATTTTCAAGATACAATTACGAAGATTATTTGTTTTGTTTCAAACAGACAAAACAGAATAGGCCAGAATAGAGAAGAATAGAGCAGAAAAAAGAAGTTCAGTTGGAAAGGAACTACAAAGATCATCTAGTCCACCTGCTTTACTACTTCAGGCTTAATCATAAGTTAAGCATATTATTGAGGGCATTATCCAAAACCCTCTTAAGGATTGGCAGGAGGCATCAACCACCTCTCTAGCCTGTTCCAGTGTTTGACTACTCTTGTGGTAATGAAATTTTTCATAATGTCAAGTCTGAACCTCTTCTGGTGCAGCTTTCTGACATTCTCACACATCCCATCATTGGTTACCAGGGAAAAGAGTCCAAGAGACCAGCACCTCCCTCTCTACTTCCCCTCCTGTATTGGGTTTAATTGGCAAAGTTTTGGTAGCAGGGGACTGCAAGGGTTGCATCTGTGAGAAGAAAACAGAAACTGCCCCATACTGAATAAGGGCCAGTTTCAGGTGTCTCCAAAGGGACCCACCTCTGTCTGGAACTGAGCCAGTAAGTGATGCTGTTTGTACCTCTGTGAGAGCTGATATAAAGAAAAGGAAAAAAACAAAAACAAAACACTGCTGTGCAACAGAAGCTGGGAAAGGGAGGGGTGAGAAACAACCCTACAGACACCAAGGTTAGTGCAGAAGGAGGGCAGGAGGTGCTCCAGGTGCTGGATATCAAGTTCTCCTGTGCCCTGTGGAGAGGCACATGGTGGAGCAGGCCATGGGGGAGTAGAACTCAACTGCGAAGCCCATGGAGAGCCCTGCAGGAGCAGGCCCCAAGCCAGAGGTGCAGCCCATGGAGGGGAGCCCACACAGGAGCAGGGGACCTGAGGTGAGCTGCCACATGTGGGGGACCCGTGTTGGAGCAGTTCTTGAAGAGCTGTTTCCTGTGGGAAAAGGCAAGGACAGCATCCCATGGGAGGGACCCCAAGCTGAAGTAAGGGCAGAGTGACCATGAAGGATCAGCAGAGATGAAGTGTTATGGACTACCACAACCCCCATTCCTCTGTTCCCCCGTGTTTCCCTCAGGAGGAAAATTTGGAAGGGGATGGATAGGAAGAAGGTGGTAATAGTTTGTTTTTCTGTTGTTTCTCATTGCTCTAGCTTTTTAGTTATAGGTAATAAATTATATTAACTTTTCTATGCTGAGTCTGTTTTGCCCATGACAATAACAGTTGGGTGATCTCCCTGTCCTTTTCTCAACCCTTGAGCCCTTTCAATCATATTTTGTCCCCCTTTCCCTTTGAGAAGGGGAAGTGAGAGAGTGGTTGTGGTGGAGCTCAGCTGCCCAGCTGGGTAAAACCACCACACCTCCTAAGGAAATTGTACAGAGAACTGTGGTCACCTCCTCTCTCTAAATTAAATAGCCAAAGTATTTAGGCCATGAAAGGGAAGTCACTGCTCCCCCAGTCACAGTCCTCCATTTCTGAGGACCAAGCAGCCCAAGATCTGTCATTACTATTAATGACCCAGAGATATTGTTGTTTCCCTTCCTGGAGACCTTTAAAAAGACATCTGGATGTGGTCCTGGCAAACTGTCCCTGACTGAGCAGGGGTGGTTGGACCAGATGACTTCCAGAGGTCATTTACAGCCTTAACAATTTTGTGGTTGTGTGATTAAGTATTGAGAGAAATAAAGAAATAACCAAACAAAAAGCATTGAATGTCTCTGACTTTTTCTCATCCTTACTTGTTAGGATACATCAAGTATCATTCCAACGTTGTCCTTAGGGCCTTTGACATTCTTGAAAAGTTGAGCTTTGTTTTTTTTCTTGTTTTCAAAATGCAGTTGTGAACTGCAGCTCTCTCCTCTGCCTCTGAAACCAGACCTTGCTTCCAAAAGTCCTATATTTTCTTTTCCTGCCCTAATTGTAGGCAGAGTTTCCTGTTCACACAGGCTCATCTTCTAACCCAGTTGCTTGACTTGCAACACAGTGGGATTGCCTACTTCCAGGCTTTTAAAAGGTGTCTCTTGAAAAGAAACCAGCCTTCATGGACCCCTAAACTCTCTAGAGCTGATTCCTGGAGGATCTGGCTAATTAGTTCACAGAGAAGCTTTATTTATTTATTTATTTATTTATTTATTGGTTTTCCTTCTTTACACTTTGGTATAAAGGGAGAGGGATGTTTGGAGTGATGGTGTTTGTCTTCTCAAGAAACTGTTACGCATGATGAGCTCTGCTTTCCTGGAAGTGGATGAACACCTGCCTGATGATGGGAGTAGTAAATTAATTTTTTGTTTTGCATCACTTGTGCATTCAGCTTTTGCTTTCCCCAGTAAACTGTCTTTATCTCAACCCACGAGTTCTTGCACTTTTACCTTTCTGATTCTCTCCCCCATGCCACCTGGGGAGAGTGAGCTTAGCTTCTTTCTGGGGCTAAACTACAACACTCTCTTAAAGCCATGGTGAGAACCCTGCTAACTTTTTTTTTTTTTTTTTCTGTTTAAACCAAAATTTTTTAACTCAACTAATTCATGATAACTATAGCCACCTATCATCACCTCTCCCACAAAGCCCCTTCCCTATTCTCAAATAGCAGATCTAGGAAGGCACCTTTCCTGGTTGGTTCTCTCAGCACTTGTGACAGGAAGTTATCTTTAATATGCTTCAGGACTTTCCCAGACTTGCTTGTCATGGCAGTATGGTATTCCCAGTTCATGTCTGACAAGTTGAAATCTCCCATAAGCACAAGGGTAACTGATCCTGAAATTTCCCGTAGTTGACTATAGAATAGTTGCTCCATGCCATCACCTTGATTAGGTGATCAATCATAGACATCCACAACAACATCTGCTTTGTTATCCATCCCCTTAATCCTCACTCAGAAGTTCTCTACATCATCTCTTACTGCAAGTGCTGTACAGTCTATCTCCTTTACATACAGTGTAACACCTCCACCTTGCCTGCCCTGCCTAACATTCCTGAATAACCAATAGCCACTTATTCCAGCATTCCAGTTGTGGGACTTGTCCTGAGTCTCACTAATATCAATGATATCATAACTCTGGAGAAGGACAAAAGTTTCCAGTTCATCCAATTGGTCCCTCAAACTTCCTTCATTGGTATACAAGCATTTCAGATGTGCTCCTGAACCAACAGCACTCCCTGGAGCAGTGTAGGTGCTCATATTAGCCTTGCCTCTCAGATGGCATCCCTTGGATTAACTTCAGTGTTCTGCATGGTATCCTCCTCTCACAGCAATCCTGGTTTAAAGCACTCTCAATCAGTTTCACTAGGTTACAAGCCAAAAAAAAAATAATAAAAATCCCCCTTCAGGTCCCATCAGACTTCTCCTCTTAAAGACTCTTCCATGGTTATAAAACCTAACATTCTGGTGGCAACACCAGTCTTGGAGCCAGGCATTGATGACCTGGGCTCACCTGTTTATTTTCATGAATCTATTCATTACGAAGATGATTGAAGAAAACACAACTGTGTTCCTCGATCCTTTTAATGGCTTCCCAGGGCCCTGAAATCTATTTTAGTAGACCTAAGGCTTCTTGTAGCAACAGTTTATACTCACATGAAAGAGGAGTAGGCAATAGTCTGAAGGCTATCCTAAGTTTGAAATGTTATTGGTGATGTCCCTGAACCTAGTCCCAGGGAGGCAGCCAACTTCTTTGTAAAGCGGGTCTGCTCTGCAGATGGGGTCTCCATTCCCTTCAGGAGGGAGTTACCTGTGACAACAGCTCACTGTTTGTACATGGCACTGTTTTTGATGCTGCACTTTCTACAGGGGGTTAGTTGATCTAACCTTTGAGGGATATCTTGCATGGATACCTTCTCTTCGATTTTCTTACATCCCTCATCTACCATTCCCAGAACCTCATACTTATACTGTGATGGAAGCTGAGTGTGCAGGCAGGGGCTCCTTTTACGGCTCCATACAGTAGTTTGCTTCCACTCCTCAGTCTCCTTCAAATTGCTTTATTTATCGTGATGCAGATCGGATCCTGAACCTACCTCAGTATTGGTTGTTAAATTGACATGTGTGTCCCAGAGAGGGCAAAACACAGTTTTATTGATCTATCACCCTTTCAGACTTACAGATGCTTTTCAATCTCCCCACCTCTTCCTGAAGCTTGGCCACCAGACTTATTCTCCTGGGAACATCTCCCACAGGTGTGCTTGCTAACACCTTCCATAACAGGGAGTAGCCCTGGGCACACCCACAGCTTGAAAGCTGGTTGACTACGTGAACTGACTGTAGCTCTATCTGGATGGTTGCTTTAGTCCTGTGGGGTTCCAGAGGAAGTGTATCCCATCTATACCCTTGTCAGGTTAGTATTTAGCAGAAAATCATTCATTTTCTCTGTCTTCAAACTGAGATACCATCAAAAAACTTTTTCTGCTTGCACAGAATACAATTATAACATTTCCTTACATCTAGTTTTTGTGTTTTTTTTTTTTTTTTTTTTTTTTTAATTATAGAATCTTAATTCTTTACAATAGAGTTATACAGTGTGCATACTCTATTAGGCTGCCTATTAATGCTACTAAATAGAAATAAGTAGGCTGACTACAATTTATTACTAATTAATAGTTCTTTCACATTTTGATTATTTTTACTCATCTTTGATGATGGGATTCATTTTACTCACCTTTAGGAGTGCAGTTCAGTTCCAGATAGTAAAATATTTAGTACAAACATCTGAAAACATATGCCTGAGAAAGAAGTATCTACAAAAATTAGTGTAGCCAGTGTTGACATACATGTAGGAATTGATTAAGTTGCTCAGACATGGTCCCTGACTCCTATTGAAGATGTCCTATGGTATCTTGTCCATTCAAGGTGTCCTATAGTATCACTTTCATCATTCTGTGGCCACCCTGGGGGGCATAGTTTTCCAATAGGTCTTCTGTCATATCTGCCAGTCCAACACAGATCCTGAACATATATGTAATGTCAGTTCAACACTTACACCATAGTAGTGTCATTTCAACAAAGGGAAGTGCGAAGTCCAGCACCTGGAGAGGAACAAGACCAGGCACCACACGCAGTACATGTGTATTGCCTGGAAAACAGCTTTGCAGAAAATGACCGGGGGGTCCTCATGAAAAACAAGTTGAACATAAGCCAGAAATATGCCCATGTAGCAAAGAAAGATAAAGATATCCTGGGATGCATTAGGCACCTCAACAGAGGTGATCCATCCTCTTTACTCAGCACTATTGAGGCCATGCCAGGAATACTGTGCCCAATTCTGGACTACCCAGTAAAAGGGAAACCTTGATATACTGGAAAGAGTCCAATGAAGGCCAAGGGGATGATGAAGGGGTGGGAACATCTCTCCTATCAGGAAAGGCTGAGAGAGATGGGACTATTCAGCCTGGAAAAGAGAAGGCTCAGTGGGGCATCTTATTAATGTCTATAAATACCTGAAGGGAGGGTGTAAAGAGGACAGACAAGCTCTTTTCAATGGTGCACAGTGATGGGACAAGAGACAATGAACGTAAAATGAAACACGGGAGGTTCCATCTGGACATTAGGAAGCAATTCTTTACTTTACTTTACTGTGTGGGTGACTCAGCATTGTCACAGGTACAGTAGCTATCTGGACGCGGTCCAGATTCTCTAGGCAGCCCTGCTTGAACATAGGGGATGGGCCAAATGACTCCAGAGGTCCCTTCTAACCTCATGCATTCTGTGTTTCTGTACTTTTGTGATATACAGTGCATGTGAAATGTCCCTAGGTGTTTATGGCTGAGTATTTTTCAGTCATATATTTCTAACAATTTCACATATTTTTCATACTCAGCCATAAGTACTCAGTAAGTTTCTCATATAAGCAGGTTTTTCATATACTTCGTAAGTTTCATATTGTAAAAGAAAGCAGCTATACAGCTTTGGAAAAACTAAAGTAATACCAAAGCAAGATGCTCTAAGAAAGCAGAAGTCTTACATAAAGCAGATCTCTTCAAAGGTATTTGAAAGAGAGTCAGCAATTGTCCTGTTATCATCTGGGATAGAATTAATTTTCTCCTTACTAGCTGGTACAGTGCCATGTTTTGGAATTAGAATGAAAATAATGTTGATAAAACACTGATGTTTTAGTTGTTGTTGACCTGTATTTACACTAAGTCAAGGACTTTTCTACTTCTCATACTGCCCTGCCAGCTTGGAGGCCGGGGGTGCATGAGATTCTGAGAGGAGACAGAACCAGAACAGCTAACCCATACTGACCAATACTGACCAAAGGGATATTCCATGCCATGTGGTGTCATGTGAGACAATAAAATCATGGGGGAGTTTGCTGGAGGGTACTGTTGCTACTTGGGGGTGGGCTAAGCATCAGTCAGCTGGTGGTGAGCAATCAATTTACACCCCTGCCCCACCCCGCCCTGTCCTTATCTCAACCCAAGTTATTGTATTTTTTCTTATTATTGTATTTATTGTATTTATTGTATTTATTGTATTTATTTATTTATTTATTTTCCCAATTCTCTCCCCTATCCCACTGGGAAAAGGGGATGGTTTATCCAGTGGCCATGTGTGACTTAGATGTCTTCTGGATTAAACCACAAAAGTAATAAATACTAAATGCTCAGCTATCTTTGTGTCTTTAATTAATGAAAAAAATTGTTTAATTTCATGATGGAGACATTTCTTATAATAACACCTAACCTTCATTCAATCCTAGAGAAGTCTGTATCCTAGGGAAATCAATGCAGGTGTTGCAGTCACCAACAGAATTAGTGGCACATGTTTTGGGGACATTGGAGATAATTACCATTTGACAGTGCTTTGCCAAAAACTCTTCTAATCCAGGGTTTCATAAGATAATGGTCTGTGCACCGTGACTGTCTTACACAGTTGGTAATTGTTTAATAAATCAGGGTGGTATGCAAAAGATGAAAATGAAGAAAGTTTTGTTTTAAAGACTAAAAAATCCATCCTTTCAGAAAAGAGCCCCCTTAATAAAATAAAATGTCTAAATGTCTACATTCTGTACTTTAATTAATCTCAGCTTCATTACTATTTATTTTTTATGTACTAGATTATGATATTCAATTCTTCTTAAGGTTTCACCTTCCTCATACTTTTTTGATTGTAGTTGGTTAAATTAAATATGATACAAACAGAAAAGTAGTTTTTATTTGCTTTATTGTCAACTATATAGTCACTGATGATATCTCCTTGAAAATACACTAAGACTAGTGGTATGGGTGTTAGATTACTTTATAATCTAACACCTTTGTAATTGAGAGAACTCAGAGAGGAGAGACATCAGCACTTATACTTGTGACCAGATTGTTTCACTGTAGTCTAGAGATGGAGTACTACAAGTAGATTCATACTTTCATTGCTTGTTGCATTGCATTAGAAAATCAATTTCTTAAAGGATTGTTGTGGCTGTGCATTTTCTATTATTCGTGTTATTTGCAGCTTTCAATAACACTGACAAGTCGTGCTGTTACTGTTCAGTGTTACATACAATGAGCCTACTCCCATTGAGAAAGACCTTCTGGTATCAAAGATATGCTTAGTTCAAGCCGCAAGCACTGATATTTTTATAAGCACAACTGAATTGACAAACAGTTTTTGACAAATGCTATTTTTGTACTTTGTAGAAATATTGACAAATATCCAGAATCAAAGAAAGATCAAAGAAAGATATGAGAAAGCTCTGACCATTAAATCATTAACATTAATTTATTTGCTGTTAAGACAGATGTATAAGATAGATGTATAACAATGGAAATAATTGTTATATAGGATAACAAAGTCATTATGATGTTTAAAAAAAAAAAAAGAAATAAGTATAGGTAAGTTTCTTCAGTCAAAAATGGCAAAATATATTTGGAGGAAAAGAAAAAAGATGGTAAAATCATCAGTTTATTGAACATTGCCAATGGGATGAGGTTTAACATGGCTGTTATAAATGACTCGGTCTTCAAAATAGGACTATAATTAAAGTTTAAAATTTATTAAAGGAATAAAGGTAAGCCAGCAGTGCTGGGTGCACCAGGAGTCTCTGCTCCACCAAGATGCACACAGGTTACATCAGGCAGCTGTTTTTTATACGAATACGTATTCATCATCACTTTTGGAAAAAGCAGGGTTATTATAATTAGTTTCCCGGGACCCGAACCATCCCATGGACACATGCATATCAGTCTCTGGTGGTCTCTCTGGGGGTCGCTCGTACTGAAGGTTCGTAGTCTTCCTCCCAGGCTTTGTCTTTCGGTCATTCTTCAGCTTCCCCCCTCTCCTTATTTAGTAGTCTCTGGGCCAGAAGTCAGAAAGTTGTGTCTCATGCAATAGTCAGCAGTTATCTCAAAAAACTACCCCCTATTCTCTTATCTCCCAGACCTGAGTCTCAAGGTTTACCCTTCAAACCCTCTATTGACACGAACTGCTAGACCATTCATTTGCAAGTACAAGAACTATTTACACTAACCACTATGTTTCTCTTGGACTTGTGGTTATTTATACAAGGGTATGTAAGACAGAAGGTCACATTTCATTATGAGGCCCTAGCATTGTTCCATATTGACACGAATCAGATGAACATATTTCACAATGGCTAAGTGCCGGGTCCTGTACTTTGGTCACAACAACCCCGTGTAATGCTACAGACTTAGGGCAGAGAGGCTGGAAAGCTGTGCATAGAAAAATGACCTGAGGGTGTTGGTTAATGCTTGCCTGAACATGAGCCAGCAGTGTGTCTGGGTGGCCAAGGAGGTCAACAGCATCCTGGCTTGTATCAGGAATGGTGTAGCTAGCAGGAGCAGGAAGGTGATTGTTTCCTTGTATTCTGCTCTGGTGGGGCCACACTTCGAGTACTGTGTTCAGTTTTGGTCCCTTCAGTACAAGAAGGACTTCGAGGCCCTAGAACATGTCCAGAGAAAGGCTACAAAGTTGGTGAAGGGTCTGGAACACAAGTCTTATGAGAAGCTGCTGAGGGAACTGGGGTAGTTTTGTCTGTAGAAGAGGAGGCTCAGGGGAAACCTTATTGCTCTCTACAACTACAACAAGTTGTGAGGAGATGGGGTTCGGCGTCTTTTCTCAGATAAACAATGATAGGACTAGAGGGAATGGCCTCAAGTTGCAGCAGAGGAGGTTTAGGTTGGAAATTAGGATAAATTTCTTCTCAGAAAGAGTAGTCAGGCATTGGAACGTGTTGCCCAGTGAGGTGGTGAAGTCACTGTCCCTGGGGGTGTTTAAGGAAAGGTTGGACCTGGTACTTAGGGACATGGTTTAGTGGGTGATATTGGTGGTATGCAGATGGTTAGACCAGATGATGTTGGAGGTCTTTTCCAACCTTAACGATTCTATGATTTTATTACACCTCAGATATATTCATTGAAGCCGTGCAGTCCCAGTTCTTATGCTCAAGGACAATAATAATATTAGGTTAGCTGATAAGGTAAGCTAGGTAAGATATGTTTTAGTATTAGAGATCAGGAAACAAAACATCTTACTGAAGGCCGTGTAAATTTAGGAGTTACTAGAGAAACACACAACAATAGGATTTTTCTGATTGAAATTTACAATCTCAACTTTATTCCTTATTGTCTGTCCATTGTGCTTGGTAAAAACATGGAAAAGTGTCAAAACTTTAAGTTAAACAACTATTTTTTTTTTCTTCAGATGAAAACAGCAAAATCTTGGACCAAGCAATAATTTAAAAACAAAAAAAAAAAAAAAAAAAAACGTACAGACAAAACATGTTTTCGAGCAGATCTTGCTGTTGAATTTCCCAGGCTTAGTGGGCAATTAATTTGCCAGGGCTTTTGCCTTGTTAGTTGTATTTATCCCTTCAGAACAATTTATTCTTTTATTTATTAATTTCAGACTCTAATCCACCCATTCTTCATCTGTGCTCAGGCATCACTTGAATATCCCATTATCTGTGAGAGTTCTATGTCTGCCTCCATGAGAAAGCTGCCTGGAGACGTAGGTTATTGGCATACTTTTGACATTGTGGTCAATGGTACCTAGCCAATATGTCTTAATAATTCTACAGTCTAAGCCCTTACAATCTAACTTCCTGTGAAACAAAGGGGAAAAAAAGAGTAACTCACTAACTTATTTCTATTTACCTATTACCTCTAGAAGTTCACATGTTCACATGTACAAGAATTAACAATAATTTTTGGTTTTGTTCTTTTTTTTTTTTTTTTTTTTTTTTTTTTTTTTAATGAGTAAAACTTTTTCCTTGCAGGGAAAAAAAAGGAAAACTAGGAAAAAAAAATACAATTACATTAATCCTGAAGCAAATTAAGTATTTTGTTTTAAGTGATCCTCCTATATTGAGGCAGTAATGTTTTAGTTTCCTTTGGAATCCAAAATAATAAATAAGTAAAATGAAATTATAATTATCACATTAAAGCTAGCGAAACAGAAAGCTTCACATGGATCCACTTACAGAAATGAGTGAGTAAAATATCAGTGAGTAAACCTCCATCTCTTGTGTGGGGGATTGAGAGAATCATCTGAAGTTCTGTGTGTCTCACTTTCAAACTTTCATTGGACATTCTCCAAGGTCATGAACCTGTTGCACTGGCAAGAGTCAGCTGTCACTCGGTATAACTGACAGTAGAATAAATCTGTTTGTACTTTACTGCAATGATTTTCAGATCAGACAATTGTAACTGAATCTGAAGATGAATATATATATATATATTCATATATTATATATATTATTATATATATATTATAATATATATTATATATATATACATATATATATATATATATATTGTTTTTTTCTTTAACAAAGTGTCTGTAATAGCAATAGACACTGTTTTGTTTTGAATGAGTGCATCACTGTGACATGACCAAAGCCATATGAGTCATGCTAAAAGTGACTGCTATTTATTAATCAGGAAAAGGGAAAATTGGTCTCTTAGGTCTTCCCTCTACCGTTAAATCTATTAAAGGTGTTTTTCTTTTTTTTTTTTTTTTTTTAATTATTTCCAAATAAAACCTATTTTGCTAAAAGAAATACTGGAAAATAAAGCAGTCTTCTTCCTTAAATTAGTAGAGCAAACCTATGAAATACAGAAAAGGTCACAGAATTCCATTTCAATTAAATTGTTGTTCCTGGTAAATTAGTTTTCTTTGACACATACTTTCAGATAGGTAGAAAACTAAAAACAACAAGTAGTTTTAAAGTATGTTTTTGGAAATTAACTATATACCTGGTATGCAAATGAGCGGCCTGGTTGATCTATTTTCATTTACTGTGTCTTCTTTTGAGAACTATGATGTGTAATATAAAAAGTCAATCTGCTACGTATGAAGTGATTTGAGAGCAGTAATAAATTGCCTACATAGTCAAAACATATCCTGAATATTCTCTATTTATTTCCCATAACATTATCATTGCACAACCTGCATAGAATAGAAAATCATTATTTTTTTTTCCCCTGGAATTCAGTTTGGATATAGCCTCAGGTTTGGCATAGTCACTGGAGATGCCATATATCCTAAATTTATAATAGGTGGCAAATTCATATCTGGTTCTCTTATCCTCAGTGGAATTGCATGTTGAGAATATAATTTGATTCTTCCTTTACAACCTCTGAAAAGGCAAAAAATGCTTATCTACTAAAAAAGTCTGAACTTTATAGCTGCATTTTATTTTAGTGAAGATAGCAATATTGTCACTACTACATAATTGAAATGAACAAATTCTGAACAATTAAAATGCATTAGAGCAAACTGAAAAACAGTTCTCCTCCAAGAATATGATTATATTCCCAATAATTAAAATATATTTATCAAATAAGGCTAGGACTGTTGTTGCATTTGGAAATGGTATTTGCTATATTTTTATTGGTTCTGTAATTTTCAAAATGTTAATGTATGTCTGCATTTGAAGATCAAGCTTATTATGATTAAGTTAATTATGTTTCCAGTTCATATATATATATATATATATATATTTGTTGTTGTTGGCTTTTACTGTGATTGTTACTGTTCTATCAGTAGATGTGACCTTGATCCTTAGCATAGAGGGGGACAGAAAAAAAAAACTGCCTATTTTGCAGAAACAGGCTTTTACATCCTAAATTAGTCTCACTGACTAATTCTGACGGTATATATTATTATGCTTTATCTTAGAAATTTGGTATTATCTCACTAATATGCAAATACCAAAGAAAACAAGTGATTTTTTAAAAGCAGAGGAAAGGAGGAAAACCAGCAGGAATAAATTTCAGATCCCATATTCTTCATCAACTGTTTGATAAATTGGCTTAAAGATAGAGATTGCCACAAACTTCAAAGGCAATATAATAGCAGGCAACACAGAATAATGTTATTTTTATCATCTTCATATTTTACTTTTTTTTTCCCCTCTTTTTTTTTTTTTTTTTTTTCCTCCCCTGTTTTACTTCAGAAGTTCACAAGAATCTTGGTTCGGTTCGATTTGCATGTTGTATAATTTATTTCAGTAACAATATTTATTTAGTGAAGAAATTCTAACTGTGATTTTCATTAAATATGGAGCTGTGAAAATATATGTTAAGCTTTATGCAATGATAGCTACAGTTAATGTAGATTTAAATAAATGACTTGTATTGGAAATCAAATTTATTCTATGAATGTGTTTTTGAGCTATAGTTATTACAAACCACATACCAACCATTCTTTGATTTTGGTCTCTCAATCCGTCCAGTCTTTCCATAAGAAGAATTAAAAAGTACATACCTATGAACATCTTCTGTTCCCAAATCTGTAATGCTCTATGCAGACATCAGGGATCAACACCATTCCCTTCACTGTGTTAATTAATGTGCAAAGGAGATGAAAGAGATGAAGAGGTAATTGGAAAAAAAAACAAACAAACAAACAAAACAAAAAACGTATGGAAGCAAAAGATTATATACGGATGTGAACACTGGCAGCAATTTAAAAATATATATATATTGAATTTTTTTCATTTTTGTTCAGCCTCTGTTCACTCCTGCAAATCTATATTTGTTGGATAGGTAATGCAGCAATGGAAAATAGATGTCAGTGAAGAGAGAGCACATGAGAGATGGCAGAGATTCAAAGACTTTTGGAAACAGCTTTCTAGGGTCATACAGATCTAATTAATTTCCCAGTCAGTTCACAAATTCTGCAGCCTAACATTCATATTTAGCTTAATTCTTGTATTACCCTGAATATACCATACAGATTATTTGTCCCTAATGCTCTTCTCAGTATTTGCTACAAAATATGTCTGTAGGACTTAAGATTCAGGCCTTGTTATGCCATAGTTAGGCCATAGTTACATGTACATGTATATATATAACTATGAACTTCAAAAACATCAAATGGTGTACCATAATGACTCAAAGTGACTCCATATTTGATTCTCAGACAAACAAATATATGCACAAACTCATACAGAAGAATTAGAAATATGACCTATTCCTAACTGCATTTTGCAGCCTAGTGAGCTGAATGGAACTGGTAAAAGCTGTTTTAAAAGTGAGGTGGGGGTGCTGTGACTCAAAACTGATCACAGACATACCTTTCTAAGACTGGGACAAGCCCACTCCTATCACTGACACTCCCAGTGGGAGGGTAGAACCGACCTGTCCATCAAGAAGGCCCCTTGGACTAAACAAAGTAGTAATCTATGTAATAAATTAGTGTGCATTGTTTATCAGATCCTTTCATCTGAATTATTTTTGCTCAAGATCAAGATCCGTCACATAGCAAAGGAAATAAATATTTGGTGAAAGTAACACGACAGATTGCATGAAATTTATACATTTTATTTCTGAATGATGCACTTGCTTTCTCATTCATTGCTTAATTTACATTTCAAAAAGATAAATATTTTGGGGACAGAGAGGAAGTAACTTCTCTGAGATTGTAAAAATACTATGTCAGTTGTGACGGTGTTAAATGAGAGATAAACACGTTTAACAACAGCTAGAGAGAGATTGTGAACTCCTTTCCATGAATTAACCTATCTTGCATTCATTTATAACGATTATTCAAACCGAATATAGTATTATGTGTGTAATATTTATCCTATTATATTTAGTTTAAGTTCTATAAGACACAAAATGTAGGGTTTTCATCTTACATACTTTTCATCATTGTCCTGGTTTCAGTTAGAACAAAATTAATTTTCTTCCTAGTAGCTGGTGGAATGTTGTGTTTTGGCTTAGGATGAGAAGAGTGCTGATAACACCCCAATGTTTTAATTGTTGCAGAGCAGTGCTTATACCAAGCCAAGGACATCTCAGCCTTTTGCTCTGTCCTGCCAACAGGCAGGCTGGGGGTACAGTAAGAGCTGGGAGGGGACAGACCCAGGACAGGTGACCCAAACTGTCCAAAGGGGTATTCCATACCATCTGACGTCATGCTAAACAATATATAGGGGTGGCTAGCCGGGGGGAGGGGGCTGGACTGCTCGGGGTTAGGCTGGGCATCGGTCAGCGAGTGGTGAGCAATTGCATTGTGCATCACTTGTTTGTACACATTATTATTATTTTCCTATTATCACCATTGTATTATTATTGTTATTATTATTTTGTTATTATTATTTTCCTGTCTTATTAAACTGTCTTTATCTCAACTTACGGGTTTCACTTTCCATTTCTCTCCCCTGTCCCAGAGAGGGAGGGGGGAGGGTGAGCAAACGGCTGCGTGGTGTTAGCTGCCGGCCGGGTTAAACCACGACAGTCATGAACAGCATGACATCTGTTTCGGGCGTCACAAGGTCTATTAGACATTTACTTCATAATGAAACTAACTGTACCTAGGAATTGTCCGATTCTTTCACTAGTTTGTAAATAAAGTTTTTTTGACGTAGCTCTGAGTAAACACACTTATTTTAGGGTGAAAGAATTTTACCCAGGATGTCTGAACCTTCTAACAAATTATGTTATGGAGATTCAGGAATCTACTTCCAACAAGGTCTGTATTGTTGCAGAAAGGAAAAAGAATGAGTTCTCTGAATTATTTGGGGGTAGAGGGGAGCAAGTTGTAAAGTTAATTTCCTTATAATTTTCTTGCACTTTTAAAATGGCATCCCCTTCTCCCCACCCCCCAAAAAAAAAAAAAAAAGACTATTGATTGTTCTAGCTAGGATATCATGCTATCACGCATAATAGCATAATTATTAGCGTATCGTGCTAAGAAATATCAACTTAGTTTTCAGTACATCATTAGTATAATATAAGCAAAAGTTAATTTGCAGTTTCATTGTATATACTTATTACACAAATAATTGCTAGGTGTAATAATATTCTTACATTATCTTATAAAACAACTTAGAAAACATTAAGATTCTTTAATGGATGGTAATATGAAAGACGGTGATAAAGCAATATGCACGTTTTCTTAAAACAGTATATGTGCCTCTTATACTTAATGTATGACTTTAAATTATGAAGTGCACTATAGAGTGCTATATAATTTGATAAATATAAAGAATTATGTACACAAAACTGCACATGCAGTGTAAGTAATTTCCCTGAGGAGACTGGTGACATAATAATAAACTTCAAGAACTCAGCTCAAATGATTTGTTAATGTCACAAATAACCCCAAATGGAATTACAGTTTCTTATGTACACTACAAGTGTATGCAATTCTTATAAAATGAAGTAAAAGAAATCTTTCTCTCTGATCAGCACTACCAGTTTAAAAATAAATGCAAGCAATATTTTCTCCTTGCCTCTCCCTCAAACTCCTCTCCTTTCTCCTCTTTTCCAGTTGACTTCTGTCATTTTCTCATTCTGCTACTTCTTCTGCTTCTTTTTCCCCCTATTCTCTTCTCAATCTTCTCTAGCAAATATTTTCAATCAAATCCATTTAATAGTATGAATTTCCCTAGGGGAGGGAATGAATCAATAGCAGATGAATGTTTTTCAGAATGTTCAGCAACCTACTAATAAAACAATTGAACACTCACAAA
The DNA here is from genome assembly GCF_963932015.1 of Anas acuta. Lineage (NCBI taxonomy): Eukaryota > Metazoa > Chordata > Aves > Anseriformes > Anatidae > Anas > Anas acuta. Next base: position 36,793,649 of record NC_088979.1, read on the forward strand.
AGAGAGACATTCCTTTGCAGAATGAAACACATACACAAATATTTTTCTAGGGACCTACTTGGGACCTACTTGCTTGCTCCTCCACCCTCCCATAAAATAATAAAATAAAATAAAATAAAATAAAATAAAATAAAATAAAATAAAATAGTAATTGAGTAATTCTCTATGGTATTCCTTACCTTTCCATCAATTATTTCTTATATAAGGTCTTAAAAATGAGAACAGCTTTCTATTCTCTCTGTTTCTCAGATCCTACACTTGAATGTTTCCTTTGCTCAAAGAAAACCAGGCACAAGTTTGGGAGTTTTAAAGGAATAGGCTCCAAATTCATTCTAAGCAGAGTATTTTCCTTCTTACAATTCATAATACCAAGAAACACCACACCTTAAACTCATATTCAATATTTGATGGCTTTCTTTATGTTAGGGAACAAATATACTACATTGTTTGAAATGAAATGATGTTTGCAATTAAACAAAGCTCCCTATAATTTTGCTTTCCTCCTTATAAATTTTATTATGTAAATTTCAATCACCTGGGAGTCCTGGTAGACTCAGCAGGCTGACCATGAGTCAGCAGTGTGCCCATGTGGCCAAGAAGTCCATTGGTATCCTGGGGTACATTCACAAGAGTGTTGCCAGCCCGTCGAGGGAGGTGATCAGCCCTGGTGAGGCCATACCTGGACTGTTGTGTCCAGTTCTGGGCTCCCCAGTAGGAACATAGAACTACTGGAGTACAGAGGAGGGCTACAAAGAAGATTAGAGAACTGGGGAAATGGAGACAGGCTGAAAGAACTGGACCTGTTTAGGTTGGAAAAGAGAAGACTGAGGGGAGACCTCATTAACGTGTATATCTGAGGGGACGGTGTTGAGAGGATCATAGATCATAGTATCATAGAATATCCTGAGTTGGAAGGGACCCATAAGGATCATCAAGTCCATTCCCTCCAGCATGTCAACCACACCACACAATTTGGTGGCATTCACAAACTTGCTGAGTGTATTCAATCCCTCTGTCTATGTTGCTGACAAAGATGTTAAGTAATACTGGTCTCAATACAGACCCCAGAAGAAAAATATTGAATACTTTAATGTTATATTATATTATACTTATTATATATTATAACTATAACATAATAAATATATACTTATAAATATATTACTATTTCTTTATAATTTATATATATATATTAAATATAATACATACACTAATGTTTTATATATTATTTAATATTATATACTTTAATAAAAATATATTTTTGATTTTTTTTTTCCTTTTTTTTTTTTTCCAGTCAATTCAGAATTTCTCATGTTTACCTCTTCTGTTCTGATGAAAACCTTCTTCATAGATTGCTGGCACATCAAAATTCTTACTAGATCTGTGATTAGAAGCACAGTATATTGAAACATCTCTCTTGTTTCTTCATGTTCAATTGTTTGGACTATGAATAGGTATTTTTTATGCTTCTGTTTTATTCATATAGCTAATATGTTTGAATCTAAATACAGTCAGGTAAATAAGAGACGCTCATTTAATCTCACTGAAATGTCTGATTGTTTTGAAGAAGTTAGTTTAGTGGCTGTATTTGTCATTCTGTGACTTGTAGGTACAAACTACTCAGTAACAATAGAAAAAAAAAACTTTAAAGCTTTATAGACTGAGATTTTGAAAAGTCAATACTGAAAGCATATTCTCATATTTGTTTCTTGCTATGTTTCTTAAAACTGGAAGTGGGTGAAAAGAAGAATATTTCAAAGCTCTGGAAGCAATTTATTTTATTTTATTTTATTTTATTTTATTTTATTTTATTTTATTTTATTTTATTTGTTAAAAAAAAAAACAGAATATATATTTTTTTAATTTTTATTTTTATTTTTTAAATTCAATTCATCTTCTGAGTGCTAGTATTTGCTTTGGGAGCTCTACATTATTGAATCATATAATATACGTTTGGAGGTATACATGTATAACTGAATGTCAGAGTAGGCAAATCTGATTCGGGGATGTACAGACAAAATAACTTCATTTATTTATATATTTTACTTACTAGATGAGATTTTTTTTCTTTTTGCTTACAGAGCTAGGTGAGACCATCTTGAATAAGATAAAATTAGGACTTCAGAAGACAAATGTAAAGTTTTTAAGTCAGAACTAGAATGATATCCTGTCCAAAGAGGAAGAAGGTAAGATTTAAGGGATTTAGTTTAATCTAGATTCAGTTGTCTCAATTTAACACATTCAGGAAACATCTAAAATTATTTTTGTAAAATGCAGGTCATTATTTTTATTTCTAAAATCATTTCCATGTGGGAAATGCTGACATCCAATCTTCTTTTTCTCTACTGCTGGTCTCTGGCATATGACTCGAATTTCTCCATTTTCCCACTAAACCATCAAAGAAGGAGATTTACTATTACTATTACTATTACTATTACTATTACTATTACTATTACTATTACTATTACTATTACTATTACTATTACTATTACTATTAATTACTATTTTATTTTATTTTTCATTTTGCACATAAGCACAGAATGGATGAGTTTGGAAGGGACCTTTGGCGGTCATCTAATTCATCACCCTGCCAAGCAGCACCTAGCACACGTTGCACAGGATTGCATCCAGGCAGGTATTAAATATCTCCAGAAAAGGAGACTCCACAGCCACTCCAGGCAACCTATGCCACCCTCTTACTAAGAAAGTGTTTTCTTATATTCATATGGAACCTCCCATTTAAGTTTGTGACTGTTGTCTCTCGTCTTGTTGCTGGGCACCACTGATAAGAGTCTGGACCCATCCTCATGACACCCTAACTTCAGATATTTATACACTTTGATAAGATCCCCTCTCAGTCTTCTCTTCTCCAAGAGAAACAGGCCCAGCTCTCTCAGCCTCTACTCATATGACAGATGCTTCAGTCCCCTCATCATCTTAGTAGCCTTCTGCTGGACTCAGTCCAGTAGTTCTATGTCTCTCTCCTACTGGGGAGCCCAGAACTGGACACGGCTGCGTGGTGTTTAGCTGCCGGCCGGGTTAAACCATGAGACCTCCCTACTTAAAGGACCCTATACTTGACTATATTGACTTCACGAGGTTCTTCTCTGCGCAATTCTCCAGCCTATCCAGGTCCCTCTAAATGGCAACACAGCCCTCTGGTGTATCAGCTACTCCACCCAGTGTTGTTTCATCAGCAAACTTGATGAGGGTGCACTCTGTTCCATCATTCAGGTCATTAATGAAGAAATTGAACAAGACTGGAGCCAGTACTGACCCCTGTTTACACACAAACACAACTATGTAAAATAAAGCAGTACTATGTAGTCCCTGGTGACAAGCCTTTACAATTCTATTGACCAAATATCTTTGGAATATTAGGAAACAAGGCAGAGAGAGTTGGAGTTGTCTAGAGAAGGCTCCAGGGAGCCCATATTGCAGCATTACAATACAAAAAGAAGAACTACAAGAAAGATAGAATGAGACCAGGTTACAGTTGGCAGTAGGAAACAGTTTTAAACTAAAAGGGAATAGATTTAGATTAGATATTTGGAAGAAATTATTTACTATGCAGGTAGTTATATACTGGAACAGGTTGCTCAGAGATGTTGTGGGTGCTTCATCCCTGGAAGTGTTTAAGAACAGGTTGGATGGGACCTTGAGCAACCTGATCTAGTGGAAGGTGTGTTTGCCCATGGCAGGTGGATTGGAACTGCATGATCTTTAAAAGTCCCATCCAACTGAAACTCTATTATGATTCTATGATTCTACGATTCTGTGTGGAGCTCTTGTACTCCAATACCGTCAGAGTGAAGATCCTTCCTTTCTGAAGATGTTTAAAATTTGTTCAGAGTTTCCCTGTTCTGGTCACCTTATAAGGGTTCTAGTTCTTTGGCTGGCAAATTGTGCTCATCTCTCTTAAATCACTAGGAGTAAACAGGGGTAGCATGTTGGTGCAGAATGCTTGTTGGTTGAATCACTTTTAATTGAAAAAGAACAAATATTTGGACAAATTTAAAGGTGATATGATAATCAAAATGTAATGAAAGTTAATATAAGTATTGTCATGAAATGACAGTCCCTGTCCATGTCCCTGGAAGTCTTTAAAAGATGTTTAGATGTAGAGCTTAGGGATATGGTTTAGTGGGGACTGTTAGCATTAGGTCAGAGGTTGGACTTGATGATCTTAAGGTCTCTTCCAACCTAGAAATTCTGTGATTCTGTGATTCTGTGTTTCTGAAACTAGGTAACTTCAAGAAAGAGCAGAATCTTCTGTTCATTTTAATTTTTATTGTTTTGTTTTTCTGAAAATATTGCTGTGTAATCTGATTATATCGTTACCTGGAAATATGATCAGATTTTATTTAAATGATGTTTTATCTATTATTTCTATAGTATCATTTTTCTTGCAGGTAAATTTAGAATGTTCAATTTACAATTTTTAAAAACTGGTATTTAATTAATTTCAATACTTCTTTTGATTTGTACATGTATTCGTATACATTAAATCAAACATATGATTAATCCATGTAATATACTAAGTTGTATCAACTTACAGTCTCCTGACCTACTCAGCATGGATAGAGAAGGTGAAAGAAATCACTATGCCTAAAGCACACTGAGAAGTGAATCAATTTTTTCAAATCCCCAAGTAGACTAGTACAGTTACTATGTCTAAACAGAAAATTGATCTTATGCAGAGATGAAATGAGGGTTTGAGTGACAGGAAACAGTTCATACAGCTTTTCAAATGTCCTCAAGAAAAAAAGACTAATGTGCAGTTTTATTTATTTATTTATTTATTTATTAGAGGCTGTTGTTCCCAGATGCTGGTAGAAGGGAAATCCATGAAAGACTTCTGTTTAAAACTTCTGTTTTAAACATGGAATCTGACTTCAGCAGTCATAGATGCCTTGGTGTTAGGTAGTACTTCATTATGAAGGGGCACTAGCTATTATGCAGTATGGATGATAACCTAAAATAAGTGCTCTAAATGAATGCCTGCTTTGGGCTCTTGTAAGTGTCCTCACATAATGACTTTATACTAGGTAATTGTGAGAGAAACAAATATTAGAATTCAAAGGCAGGGCCTGGGAGAATTAAATAATTCTTACTGTTGAAGACTAGGCACAAGACCATCTAAAGAACCTGAAGATGCATAATTCCATGGGACCTGATGAGATGCTTCTGAGGGCACTGAAGGAACTAGGATGAAGTTGCTACCTACTATCCATCAGATCTGAAAAGTCATGTTGGTCCAGTGGACTTCCTAGTACCTGGAAAAGGGGAAACATAAACATAACCCCTGCTTTTAAAAAGGGAAAAAAGGAAGACCTGGAAAAATACAGACAGTTTTACCTCTGTTACCAGTGAGACCATGGAGCAGATCCTCCTAGAAACTATGCTTAAGTACATGGAAAACAAAAAGGTGCTTGAAGACATCCAGCATGGCTTCACTTAGGTCAGATCATGCCTGACAGGTGGCCTTATACAACATGGTCACATTACTTTTGGATAAGGGAAGAGCAAGTAACATCATCTACCTAGACTTCTGCAAAGCATTTGATACGGTCTCATATGACATCCTTGTCTGTATAATGAAGCAACGTGGATTGTATGGATGGACCACTTAGAAAAGGAATTGGCTGGATTTTTGCACTGAAAGAGTTCCACTCAATGGCTTGATATTCAGGTGGAGACCAGTGACAAGTGCTGTCCCTCTGTTGGGACTGGTATTATTTAACATTTTTGTCAGTGACATAGACAGTGGGATTGAGTGAACCCTCAGCAAGTTTGCGGATGCCACCAAGTTGTGTGGTGCGTTTGACATGATGGCGGAAATCATAGAATCACAGAATTGAAGGGGTTGGAAGGGACCTCGAAAGATCATCGGGTCCAACTCCCCTGCCAAAGCAAGTTCCTCAGAGCAAGCTGCCCAGATAGGTGTCCAGACAAGCCTTGAACATCTCCAGAGAAGGAGACTCCACAACCTCCCTGGGCAACCTGTTCCAGTGCTCCATCAACCTCACTATAAAGAAATTATTTCACATATTGGTGTGGAACTTCCTGTGCTCTATCTTGTGACCATTACTTCTTGTCCTGTCCCCACAAAACACTGAAAAGAGGTTGGCCAAATCCCTCTGCCTCCCACACCTCAGGCTGTGGGAGACACATTGATGAGATCGATACACATTGATGAGATCCCCTCTCAGCCTTCTTGTCTCCAGGCTGAACAGACCCAGGTCTCTCAGACTTTCCTCATAAGGAAGATGCTCCAGGCCCTGTATCATTTTTGTGGCCCTCCGCTGGACACTTTCCAGGAGATCCCTGTCTTTTTTGTACCAGGGAGCCCAGAACTGAACACAGTACTCCAGGTGAGGCCTGACCAAGGCAGAGTAGAGGGGGAGGATCACCTCCCTTCACCTGCTGGCCACGTTCCTTTTAATGCACACCAGGATCCCCTTGGCCCTCTTGGCCATGAGGGCACACTGATAGCTCATGGTCAACCTGTCATCTACCAGGACCCTCAGGTCCTTCTCCTCAGAGCTCTTCAGCAGGTCATCCCCCAGCCTGTACTGATACATGTGGTTGTTCCTTCCCAGGTGCAGGACTCTACGCTTACTCTTATTAAACCTCTTTTGGTTTCTTCCTGCCCATCTCTCCAGCCTGTCCAGGTCTCGCTAAATGGCAGAACAGCCTTCTGGCCTCTCAGCCACTCCCCTCAGCTTTGTGTCATCAGTGTACTTGCTGAGGGCAGGCTCTATTCCCTCATCACAGTTCTCGATGAAGATGTTGAACAAGACTGGACCTTGTGGGGAACACCGCTAGTCACAGGTCTCCAGACAGACTCTGCGCCGCCGATCACCACCTGTCAGCCAGTTCTCAACCCACCTTACTGTCCACTCCTCTATCCCACTTTCTCAGCTTTGCTAGCCGGATGTCGTGGGAGACAGTATCAAATGCCTTGCTAAAGTCAAGGTAGATGACAACCACCTCTCTCCCCACATCTACCCAGCTGGTGATGCCATCATAGAAGGCAACAAGGTTCATCGAGCACAACTTCCCCTTGGTGAATCCATGCTGACTACTTCTCATAACCTTCATTTCTTCCAATTGCTTGGAGATGACATCCAGAACAAGCTGTTCCAACACCTTTCCAGGGACAGAGGTGAGACTGACTGGCCTGTAGTTTCCCAGAATATATACCATCCAAAGTGACATGGACAGTCTTCAGAGGTGAGCCTGTGTGAATCTGTGTGAATATGGATTTCAACAAGTCCAGCTGCCAGTTCCTGCATCTGGGTACAGGGCAATCCAAAACATTAATACAGGCTGGGCAATGAGTGGATAGGGAATAGGCCTGTGGAGAAGGACTTGGGGGTACTGGTGGATGAAAAGCTCAACATGAGCTGACAATGTGCACTTGCAGCCCGGAAAGCCAACTGTATCCTTGGCTACATTAGAAGTGTGGCCAGCAGGTAAAGGGAAGTGATTTTCTCCCTGTACTCTGCTCTCACGAGACCCCACCTGGAGTACTGCATTCAGCTCTGGGGACCCAGGGCATAGACCTGTTTGAGTGGGTGAAGAAGACAGTCATAAAAATGATCAGGGAGCTGGACCACTTCTCTTACAGAGACAGACTGAAGCACTTTGTGTTCTTTAGCATGGACAAGAGAAGGCTCTGGGAATAAAATATAGGAGCCTTCCAGGATTTAAAGGGGTCTTACAGGAAAGCTGTTGAGGGACTCTATCAGGGAGTGTAGCGATAGGACAAGGAGTAATGGTTTTAAACAAAACAAAAAGGCATGTAATAAATGGCTCAGTCTTCAAAATAGGACTATAATTGAAGTTTACAATTTATTAAAGGAATAGAGGTAAGCAAACAGCGCTGGGTGCGCCGGGAGTCTCTGCTCCACCAAGACGCACACCAGTTACATCAAGTAGCTGATTTTTGTACTCCTAGGTTGATACATATTCATTACTACTTCTAAAAAAAACAGGGTTATTATAATTAGTTTCCAGAATCCAAACCCTCCTACTGGAGCATGAGTATCAGTCTCTGGTGGTGTCTCTGGGGGTCTCTCGTGCTGAAGGCTCATAGTCTTCCTCCCTCTTGTCCTTCTCCTTTGTCCAACTTGGCTGGATGTCAGACTTGTGCAGCACCCCCTGAAAGCTTTGTCTTTTAGTTGTTGTTCAGCTCTCCCCGTCTCCTTAATCTCCTGGCCAGATATCAGAGACTTGCATGGTGTCCCATACAATAGTCATAATAGTTAGCAGTTATTCTGAAACCCCCCAGATATCAGAGACTTCAAGGAAAAGCCTACAAATACATTTCCCTTCAAGCTCTCTATTGACACGAATTGCTAAAACATTCCTTTGCAAGATACAAGAACCATCTACATTAACCACTCTGTTTTTCTTAGACTTGTGGTTATACAAGCGTATGTAAGACAGAAGGTCACATTCATCATACCATGCGGCCCTAGCATTGTTCCATACTGACACGAATCAGATGAACATATTTCACAGGTAGATTTAGATTAGATGCTAGGAAGAGATTCTCCAGTTTGAGAGTGGTGTGTCTCTGGAACACATTCCAGAAAAGTTGTTAATGTCTCCTCCCTGGAAGTGTTCAAGGCCAGGTTGGATGGGGCTTTGGGCAACTTGATCTGCTGGAAGGTGTCCCTGCCAGTGAAAAGGGTTGGAACTAGATGGTCTTCAAGGTCCATTCCAACCTAATCTAATAACTTTATGATGCTATGACTAGCATTGCAAATTTTGTGGGTAAATTATCAAAGAATCATAGAATATCCCAAGTTGGAAGGGACCCATAAGGATCACTGAGTCCAACTCCTGGCACCACACAGGTCTACCCAAAATTTTAGACCATATGACTAAGTGCACAGTCCAAATGCTTCTTAAACTCCAACAGGCTTGGTGCCCTGACTACTTCCTTGCGGAGCCTATTCCAGTGTGCAACAACCCTATCAGTGAAGAACCTCTTCCTGCTGTCTAGCCTAAATCTCCCTTGCCTCATCTTGACACCATTCCCACAGGCCCTATCACTGGTGACAAAGGAGAATAGATCGGTGCCTTCCCCACTGCTCAGTCTTGTGAGGAAGCTGTAGACCGTGATGAGGTCTCCCTCAGCCTCCTCATTTCCAGGCTGAACAAGCCCGATGACCTCAGCTTCTCATCACAGGTCTTCCCCCTCTAGGCTCTTCACCATCTTCGTAGCCCTCCTCTGAACACTCTCCAACAGTTTTAAGTCCTTTTTGTACTGCGGTGCCCAGAATTGCACACGGTACTCACAGTGAGGCTGCACCAGTACACAGTAGAGTGGGACAGTCACTTCTCTCAACCGACTAATGATCCATTTTTTTTTAATTGTTTACACACTTTTCAAATTTTGGAATATTAAAATGAAATTAACATTAATATGAGTATTAAAATTTCAGTTGTGGTTGGCAATGAGAGTAATCTGGTTTCTCAGAATTTGAGAAAAATACTTGAATTTGATAAATACATAAATACATATTTATAAGAATGTCCAGTTTCAATGTGTTTTTCTTTGATGTTTCTTGTGTCAGGGGTTGAGTTTCTCAATTATTTTTTGTGACTGTTTTTTCTTAGTGCTCAGGCCTGAACAACAGTATCAGAAATAATTATTTTCCTTCCTAGGTTATGAAGTATTCTCATATGTCTCTCTTTCTCTGATGTTCTTCTGTACAAAGTTTATGTTTCAAATTCCCATGACTAAATAAAACCTGATGCATGTAATATGGAACTGTACGGTACCCTGCTTGGCATTATAAATATGCCTAAGATCACTGGCATATTTTTTACCAACAAGAGGTTAAAACTGCTTCTTACTTCAGTAGTGACAGATGCTTTATGCATACTGAGCTGCAGTAGTCCCATGATATTTGAATAATTAGTATATTGTATTATTTGTTTCACTGAAGCAGATATAATAATGAGGCCAATAAAAAGGAATACTATACTTAAAAACTTAAAAATCATGTTAATGTAGATACTGTTTTCTTAGGCTCTTATCACATTATTAAGACTATCCAAAATTAAACATATTATTCAAGTTTTTTAATGAGTCAGGATAGAACTTTTTTTTTTTTACTTTTTTTTTTTTTTTTCTAGATAGAGGCCATAGTTCTCTATACTGGACTAAAGCATGGCAAACTTTTTCACTGAAAATGTCTAAAATGTATTTTAGAATTATTGGTAGAAGCTTCAGTACATTTCTTTATGTGGCTAATTTCACCACGTTTATCAATTATCATTCTTTACTTGTTACAGTCATAGAGTATTTGTAGCTGTGAGATCTGAGGATATCAGCCAGACATTCTTTGTAGGTAAAAGTGGTATTTTTGTAAGGTCTAATAGTGTAACTGACAATAAGTAAATAAGACCTATTGTGAAACCTTCTTCTGAATTATGCAAATAAATTACCTTCCTAAGACCTACAAGAAAATATTAGCCTTTCTGTACAAACTTTGTTCTAAATTAGATAACAGCATGCAATTTTATCAGCCCTGAGGATTCCAGTAGCACCTATTCTGTGTCTAGAACCATGCTATGCCGTATACAGACTCTGCTTTCACTTATTTCTAACTGTTGTGGTATAACCCCTTCATGCAGCTCAGCCCCATACAGCCACTTGCTCACTCTCCCCAGGTGGCATGGGGGAGAAAATCAGAAAGGTAAAAGTGCAAGAACTCGTGGTTTGAGTTAGAGACAGTTTACTAGGGAAAGCAAAAGCTCCATGCACAAGTGAAGCAAAACAAAGAATTAATTTGCTACTTCCCATCATCAGGCAGGTGTTCAGCCACTTCCAGGAAAACAGGGCTCATCATGCATAATAGTTTCTTGAGAAGAAACATCTTTACTCCAAATAAAAAGAAAGAAATACCTTTACCTGTCCTCCTTCTTTACCCCAACATTTATTTGTGAGCATGATGTCATATGGTATGAACATCCCTTTGATCCATTTGGGTCAGCTGTCCTGGCTGTGTCCCCTCCCAGCTTCTCCTGTACTCCCTGCCTCCTCACTGGAGTCATAAAAAAATAGAAAAAAAAGTCCTTGTCTCTGTGTAAGCACTGCTCTGCAACAACTGAAAACATTGGTGTGTTAACACCACTCTTTTCATCAAAAACCCAAAAGACAGTGTTTTGTGAGCCCCTATGAAGAAAATTAACTCTATCCCAGCCAAAACCATGACACTGATAAAGCAATGTATTCTATGGGATCTTGTTACTCACAGTTGTTCTGCCATATTAGCTAGGACTTTTCATTTCATGACAAGAAATACAGCTTTCTGTGTTTGCTTGTTTGTGTTTGGTTTGTTTGTTTGTTAGTTATTTTTTTAAGGACTGTGATATAAATCCAGAATCTCAGTTGATCATTTAAAAATGAAATTCTGTGTATTTCTGTCCTTCGAAGTGAAATTAATAGTTGATCCTAAGAGAATATGGATTTATAATGGATATATAGAGCTCTAAACTTCTACTTTTTTCCATAATGAAAACAGTTCACCAAGATAACCTACTATTTAAATGTTATTAAATTATTTTTAAATATAGCACTACTGAGAGTTTTTTTTTGTTTTTTTTTGTTTTTTTGTTTTGTTTTTGTTTTATTTCATTTATATATTTAGTAATTTATTATTATTATTATTATTAATTGTGTATGTTTTGACTGCTTTGGAACTTTCAGTACAGTATTACACAGACACATTTAAGCTCAGTGGCTATTTCTGAAACTCTTACAGATGAATTCAGATTTGAATGTAACTCTCTGGGCACCAGATGCATAATGTATCAATCAGATTTTGTAATTCCTGCAGTATGACCTTGACAGAGTTTGTTACATATAGTACTTATTTTAATATCTAGAATTAGATGTCTACATGAATTTAACACTGAAATTGTGTAACCGGCTCCCAATATTTTTACTTGTGCATGTTAGTAATAATTCACTACAAGTTTTTTTTTATTATGGCTAATAATCAAATCATAGGTATTTGTGTAATTGTGAATCACGGTGTTTTTTTTCTCCCAATGGACTCGATTCCAGCATTTATTGACAGTTAATATCATCTAGAGTTGTCCTTAACTTAGGAGGGTGTATTTTCCTTAAGATTTTCTTGTTGTGTACAGTTTAAACATTCATTTGTAGATTGTTCTTATTTTCCTCATTTCACCTGAATAAATGTCCACAAGATACACTTTAGGATTTAAAAAGGCATTGTCTAGTAGATCTTATTTAAACTAAACTTAAACATTCACAATCAGTAAGTAAGCGCAGATACTAAAGTCTTAACCTACAAACTAGAAATCTCACTTGACATGCAGTATCCTGCTTAGATGTCAACAGATGGTTTCAAACTGCAGCAAAGGTTGAATTTCTTTGACATTTGAAGCACTGTGGTCTTTAACATCTGCTGTCCCCTGATGTGTGCTTGACAGCTCATTTCAACAGGGATACACAAAATCATATAGGCATTTTTTTCTAGCCTGTACATCTGGAAATAAACTGGCCCATGATGAGTTATACCTTGTAAAGTGTTTGGATAGACCAGAATGTTTTCTGCATTTTTTTTTCTATCATTTAAACACTTTCTAACATTTACAATTAGAGGTTTAATTTGTTACAAAAGAGTATTTATATTCACAGTGTCTTGTCCTTTTCCACTGTTTCAAAACAATTGAACTAAATACTGATTTATTTATTTATTTTTATAGATCTCAACTGGTAATGAGCAAACTGCTTCAGCAATAACACTGCTGGATGTAAATAATTCTGACAGCAAATAATGTTAACATGCCATTTAGTGAACCTTGTTTTTAAATGTCTTTTTGCTGTTATCTTTTTTTTTTTATTATTATTCTTTTTCTTCTTCTTATGAATTAAGAGTGAGGATGCAAATAAAAGGTAATACATAGAAACTTTTGATGTCTTGCAAACATGGCAAATAAAAATTGTTAAAATGTGTGGTTTATCTGTGGTTTAACTTAGGTTTTAGGTGTACCAACAACCAGTGCAACTGTTAAAGATACCTTCAATATGATGGGGATACCTCAAATTCATGACTTTGTTCTGTACTTCCTTTTCCTTTCCAAAAAAAAAGGGTCCCATCCTCCAAGGGAAGTTGCATCACTGAGTTAAGATAGGAGATGAATTGAGAAGAGTTGAGAAGAGATGAACAGTGCATTCACGACACAGTGCAAGAAAAATATGTCAACTCTGAGCTATCCAAATTCTTTGTGAAATTCCCTGTAAGGTTTTACTTTGTGGTTGTCCTGAGCTGATCTAAGACTGCTCTGCCATTTTCTCTCTTGTCTCCATTTACTGACACAAGTAAAAACTCCCCGAGGAGTTTTCTATAGGAATAGATTTTTTTATTATTATTATTTTTTCCTTCCAATTGATGAGGTGCTTCAGCTCATCACAAGGTTGTAGTCAGCACTGAAACAATGTTAAGACAGGGGGAGAGAATGCCTGTCAAGAGCTATTGGGAACAGAAACTCATTTTGACTTATATCAGCTTAGGCCAATTATATAATCACATAACAAGTTTCTCCATTATTGCAATTTAATCGAGAAATAATCTTTAACTTTTTAGTGTGTTAGAGGCATTTAAGAAACTCTTTTATAATTTGTACCTTAATGTGAGAAACACTATTTATTTATTTATTTATTTATTTATTTATTTATTTATTTATTTATTTATTTATTTTCATTATAATGTGTTCTTGCAGTAGAAAATTCCACTAACCTTGCATATTCAAAAATGATTGTGCAGGCTTGCCAGTGGGGAGTATGTTAAACAGATAAGGGGAAGGTCTCACTGTCCCAAAATAAGGAGGATAGCCAAGGAAAACAGGACAAATACTGCAAAATCATTAAAAACAAACAAAAAATCACAGGCCCTCTAGTTGAGAGAAGAAAAAAAAAAAAAAAAAAGGAGAAAAGGAGTAATTAATGGTTGGTCAAATAAAATTGTACATATATGGTATGGGAATAAGCATCAAGTAGTTTGTGAACCTCTAGTACTCAGCCAAAGAGGAAATGGGACGAATCAAGTGTTGGGTAAGAGGGAATATAAGGTTATGATATACTTTTGCTGGGCACATCTTGCAGGATGCCTGCCACTGCGATCACAAATAAAATAGCTTCACAGAAGACCCTGTCTGGGGAAAAAAAAAAAAAAAAAAAAAAGGTATTTCTCACACCTAATAATATTATTTCATTTTACTTTACCTTTAAAGCAAACTGTATTGTCCACTGGTAATACCTACATATGTTAATATTTGAGATTCAATCTTATGTTTGACACCTTCTATTTTCAGTTTCAGGAAATGGTAATAAAGATATAAAGTGTTAAACAAATAGTTTGTATAATAGTTATAATAGTTTTTGAAATACATACAAATACATATAGGTGGAGACAGACAAACCTATACCTTTAATTATTTTCACCTAAGCCATAAGTAGGTTTTCTCAAAAGATCAGTAAGTTACACTTTCTAAAGAATACAGTGTAGGGGAAAAATAAATAAGTAAATAAATAATGCTCTGTAGCATGCATATTTGGAGTCCAGTCTTCTGCAGAGCATACCCAGAAAATGAAACTACTGTAACATCAATGAGACAGTTCACACTTAAGATTCACATAGAGAAGCTGGAGACATGTGAGCTGGATGCGCAGACAGAGAGGTAATTTGAAAACTAGCTGAATGACTGGACCTAGAGAGTGGTGATCAGATATTCAAACGCATTACGGGCTCTTGGGCAAGGAGCTCTAGGTTGCCCTGCTTGACCAGGGAAGTTGGGTCTGATGACCTCCAAAGGTCTCTTCCAATCTCAAATGTTCTGTCATGCTGAGAACCCAGGGATGACTGCTGTACTTAAAATTATATTGTGCCCTGAAATGTATGATCTGAATTCTAATGCTGGAAAAGTTCCCCAGGTTTGTCTATTAGTAGAGATGTAGTCCAAATAGCTTATATGTTCAATGGGTATGTAGAATTTTCTGGCACTGAATGTGTACAGAATAACTCCACATAATGTGTGCAGTATACAAAACTTGTTCATCATCTCTTGCTTTCTTCACATTGCAGACCTATGCGTTATGCCAAGACTGCTAATCATGCTGACTAACATGCAGGATTTTTTTAAATAAAATAAAATAAAATAAAATAAAATAAAATAAAATAAAATAAAATAAAATAAAATAAAATAATAAAATAAAATAAAATAAAATAAAATAAAATAAAATAAAATAAAATAAAATAAAATAAAATAAAATAAAATATCTGATATCTATAACTGGTCTTTGCCATAAGACATAGTACAAACATTTACTTTTGTCTGTATGGGATAAATAAATGTCATTAAAATACTGTCAGCTTTAATCTATGATTTTCTATAGTCTGCCTTTGAACACACGGAATAAAGATATCTTATTCCTACACAGAAACCTTAGTAAATTGAAAAACTCAGCTCTTAAATTCTCTCAGAGAAAATTTTGCAAATAAATACAAGACTTTCACTTCATCATATCAGGTTTGTTTAGGTTTATTATTATCACATATAATCTTTTCCTGGTTTTAGCTAAGACAGAGTTCATTTTCCTCCTAGGAGCTGGTATGGTACAGTGTTTGGGATTTAGGATGAGTATAATGTTGATAGCACAGTAATGTTTTAGTTGTTGCAGAGCGGTGCTAACACAGAGCCAAGGACTTTTTGCCTTCTCACTCTGTCCTGCCAGCAGGCTGGCTGGGGGTGCAGCAGGAGCTGGGAGAGGACTGACCCAGGACAGCTGTCCCAAACAGGCCAAAGGATTATTCCATACCATCATGCTAAACAATACCATCATGCTAAACAACATATAGGGGTGGCTAGCTGGGTTGGGAGGACCAGCTACTCAGGGATAGGCTGGGCATAGGTTAGTGGGTGGTGAGTAATTGCATTGTTCATCACTTATTTTGTACACACTATTATATCATTATTATTATTATTAACCATTATTATTTTCATTTATTTTCTGTTCTAATAAACTGTATTTGTCTCAACCCACAGGCTTTCATTCCTTTCTGATTCTCTCCCACATTCCAGAGAGAGAGGGGGAAGGGTGAGTGAACGGCTGTGTGGTGCTTAGCTGCGAGCTGGGTCAAACCACAGCAAATCTTAAAGCCTGCAATAAATCAGCTGTGCTGTCTTTGGGCTCATTTTATCCATGTGAGAGTCTCTACACTCAAGCTTTCAGTCCTAGATTATGGAGTTTCTTACATGGATGAATAAAGTTCATGAACTGATGCAGTGTGTATTCATTCCTCAGTTTCCAAATCATTCCTTTTCTGTGAATTATACAATGG
This sequence comes from Anas acuta, assembly GCF_963932015.1. Lineage (NCBI taxonomy): Eukaryota > Metazoa > Chordata > Aves > Anseriformes > Anatidae > Anas > Anas acuta. The sequence goes on from NC_088979.1 coordinate 36,810,040, forward strand.
TTTGGGTTGGAAAGAACATCTAATTCAAACCCTCTTGACATGGCCAGGGACACCTTCCACTAGAACAGGTTGCTCAAAGCCCCATCCAACCTGGAGTTAAATAATTCCATGGATGGGACATCCACAATTTCTCTGGCAACCTGTTCCAGTGCCTCACCATCCTTATAGTGAAGAATTTCTTCCTCATATCTAAGCTAAATATACCCTTTTTCAATTTAAAACCCTTACTCCTTGTCTTATCAATACACTTCCTGATAAAGAGTCCCTCTACAGCTTTCTTGTAGGACCTTTACAGGTAGTGGAATGCTACTATAAGGTCTTCCTGGACCCTTCTCTTCTCCAGACTGAAGAATCCCAACAGCCTCATCCTGTCTTCATGGGACATGTGCTCCAGCACTTTGACTTTTGGACTTGCTCTAATAGGTCCATGCGCTTGTGCTGGGGGCTTCAGAGCTGAACACAGTATTCCAGGTGGGGTCTGTGAGAAACAAAGTTGTGTTTTTGCAGTAGAGAACTAATTTTCTGTATTCCAAGGTAGTTGTGTAGTCATAATAAGAAGAAATGATAAGTAGATAAGTGGACAGTAGAAGGCCTCACTGTTCCAAAATACGGTAGAAGCTTGAGAAAAACAGGATGAGCAGCGTGAGAACAGTAAAACAACAATCACAAGTTCCCAAAACATAATAAAGGAGAAATTTAATTTTTTGTTGTTGTTGTTGTTTGTTTGTTTGTTTGTTTTTAAATAATTGTACATATATGGTATAGAGGATTGTTGAGTAGCTTGTGAACCTGTAGTACTCAGCCAATGAGGAAACAAGGGAAGTGATCAGGCATTGGGTAATAGGGAATAAAAGGTTATGGTTTGTTTACTAAAATGTGCTCCTGATTGACAGGACGCCCACCATTGCAATCGTGAATAAAATAGCTTCACAGAAGATCCTGTCTGAAAAAAATTATTTGAGATTTTTCTCACAGGTCTCACAAGAACAGAGTATAAGGGGAGAATCACCTCCTTCAACCTGCTGGTCATGCATCTTTTAATACAGCCCAGGTTACGGTTGCCTTTCTGGGCTGCAAGTGCACATTGCCAGCTCATGTTTAGCTACTTGTCAACCAACACCATCAATTCCTTCTTGTCAGAGCTGCTGTAAATCCATTCTCCACACAGCCTGTATTCATGTTTGGGATTGCCCCTATCCAGATGTAGGATCTTGGCCCTCTTGAACTTGTACAAGGCCACCAAATTTGTCAGGCATGATCTGCCCTTAGTGAAGCCATGTTGGCTGTCTCCAAGCACCTTTTTGTTTTCCATGTACTTAAGCATAGCTTCTAGGAGGATCTGTTCCATAATCTTGCTGGGTGTGAGGTGAGACTGACTAGATTGTAGTTTCCCAGGCCTTCCTTTTTTTTTTCCCTTTTTAAAAGGGGGTTATCCTTCCCCTCTTCCACGCACTGGGAACTCCACTAGACTGCCACGACTTCTCAAGCCAGTGGCTTAGCAACTCCCTCAGCAGTTCCCTCAGTACTATGAATATGCATCACCTTAGGTCCCATGGACTTGTGCGCCTTTATATTCCTTAGCTGGTCTTGAACCTGATCTTCTCCTACAGTGGGCAGTTCATTATTCTCCTACTCCTTGCCTTTGCTTTCTGGGTCTTTATCTATGTAGTTACATCTCTTACTTGTGAAGACTGAGGCAATAAAGTCATTGAGTACCTCGGCCTTCTCCATATCCTGGGTAACCAGATCTCCCATTTCCTTCTATAAAGGATCCAGTTTCTTTAGTCTTCCTTTTATCGCTGACATACCTATAGAAGCCTTGACATCACTGGCCAAATTCAATTCTAGTAGGGCTTTAGCTTTACTAATCTGATCTCTGGATGCTCGGGCAATGTCTCTGTATTTCCCCCAGGCTATCTTCTATCTGTCCTTGCTTCCATCCTCTGTAGGTCTCCTTTCTTCTGCTTGATTTTTGTCAGGATCTCCTTGCTCATCCACACAGGCCTCCTGGTATTTTTACCTGACTTCCTCTTTGTTAGGATGCATCACTCCTGAGACTGAAGGAGGTGATCCTTGAATATTAACCAGTTTTCTTGGGTTCTTCTTCCCTTCAAGGCTTTGTGCCATGGTACACTACCAAGCAGATCTCTGAAGAGGGCTAAGTCTGCTCAGGGTAGCGAACTTGTACTCCTTCCTCACTGCCCTCAGGATGCTAAACTGCCATTTCATGGTCATAATGAGCCTTAAAATTAGGAAACAGCTTAATTGTTAATTAAATATTTAAACACTGATGGGCTAGGACTCTTTATTTTATGTTATATTTTGGATATTTTTGATAATAAACTACAAAGGAACAAATCATTAACTACAAGATTAACTTTGAGCGTGTTAAACAAGCAAAGCCTTGTTATTGAAGAATGACAACCATTAAATGGAAAACAAAACTAGTGCAGTCTGGAAACTGATACCTCTTTGCTCTTGTGCTGTTCTGTTTCTGCTGAACGCCAGTAGACAAACATAGGTAAATTAGGTATATATAGATCTATCGTTTGTGTCTGTCGTGGTTCCGCTCGAGTGGGCAGCCAAGCTCCACCACAGCCGCTCTCTCACTCCCCCTCCTCAAAGAGGAATGGGGAGAAAATATGTGAAAAGGACTCAAGGATTGAGATAAGGACGAGAAAATCATGCAATAATTATTGTAATGGGCAAAACAGACTCGGCATAAGAAGACAGATAGTAAGATTTATTGCTCATTACTAACAAGCTAGAGAAGTGAGAAACAAAGGAAAGAAACCAAAAGCACCTCCCCCCCCATCCACCATATTCCACCTCCTCCCCCCAAGCGGTGCAGGGGAACGGGGGAATGAGGGTTATGGTCAGTCTACAGCACTTCTTCTCTGCCGCTCCTTCTCGGTCACTCTCGGCCCCTTTGCTGTGGGATCACACCCACGGGATACAGTCCTTGATGAACTGATGCAGCGTGGGCTTCCCACAGGCAGCAGCTCTTCCAGAACTGCTCCAGATATGGGTCCGTCCATACCACGGGGTCCATCCCTCAGGAGAAAACTGCTCCTACCTGGGTCCCCTACAGGCAGCAGCTCCTGCCAGGTCACCTGCTCCTGCATGGTCTCCTCTCCATGGGCTACAGGTCCTGCCCGGAATCTGCTCCGGCAGGGGTCTTCCACAGGCGGCAGCCTCCATTGGTGCAGGGCCACCTGCTCCACCGTGGTCTCCTCCACGGGCTGCAGCATGGAACCCTGCTCCACCGTGGTACTCCATGGGCTGCAGGGGGACATCCTGCTTCACCATGGTCCTTACCACAGGCCGCAGGGGACTTCTGCTCCGGTGCCTGGAGCACCTCTCCCCCTCCTTCTACACTGACCTTGGCACCTGCAAGGCTGTTTTCTCACTCCCTTGACTCTCCCGGCTGCTGTGTCGCGCAGCGTTTGTTTCCCCTGTCTTAAATATGCTCTCACAGAGGCGCAAAACAACATCGCTTATTGGCTCAGATCTGTAAAACAATGGGGCCCTTCCCAAACATGGGGTGGCTTCTAGATCCTTCTCACAGAAACCACCCCTATGTCTCCCTGCTACCAAAACCTTGCCACATAAACCCACTACAGTTTCTCACCTATCTCTCATGTTTAATCACCATGACTGAGAGTATTCAAGAAATACATGTGTCTTCTGCAGACATCCTGAAACTTCTCTGTCTCATTTACACTAAAGAACTTCTCCACTGAACATGTATAAGCTAGCCTTCTGTGAGTCTGTGGGGCTGATTTTTCTCTGAAATATATTCCTTTCCACACCAGTCTGGTGTGGAAATATCTTATATTAATATCTTAAAATATATCTTTATTATTTTATTTTATTTTATTTTATTTTATTTTATTTTATTTTATTTTATTTTATTTTATTTTATTTTATTTTATTTTATTTTATTTTATATTTTTTCCTTTAAGAGGTGAAAAATCATACCCCATTAAATCTGTCTATAGTATATTGCAGTATATGGTTGCAGTCAAAACCTCCCTCTGTCTATCACAGAATCACAGAATTGTCTAGGTTGGAAGAGACCTCAAGATCATCGAGTCCAACCTCTGACCTAACTAACAAGTCCTCCACCTCTGACTAACAAGTCCTCCACTAACCATATCGCTAAGTTCAACATGTAAACGTCTTTTAAAGACCTCCAGGGATGGTGACTCCACCACTATCCTGGGCAGCCCATTCCAATGCCTCACAACCCTATGATAAGTAAGTTTTTGAGAAAAGAAAAAAAAAAAAAAAAAAAAAAAACTCAAAGATGTGCACACACTTCATAAAATCAATAGAGATATGAATCTGCTTGTAGGTCAGACTTCCGGAAAATTTTGCGCATAGAGTACATGATTAAAGTAAGTCTACTGGCCCATGTTATCTACAATTAGATAGAATGAACTTTGATTCTGTGAACTTAGCTGATGTTATCTTATATATCTACATTTACAGACTGCTAACTGTAGTTTGCTCATGAGGCTAGTTTTGAGGGAAAATGCAGAATATCTCAGATAATAAATTTCCATGTCTGTGCAACACACAATTTTAAATCAAAAGCAACATTCTGATAGGCACTGAAAAGATATTACTAAAGAAAAAAGACATCAGAGACAAAGCAAGCATAACCAAGATTAACACTGATGAACAGTGTCCAATGACACATTCTGCATATAATAAATTTCCTTCTTCATCTTTTACTATTACTTATAAACTTCAGGGAATAAACCAGGCAAGTCGTAATAGAACTTGAGAATCCAAAGTGGCAAAGTTGGCTGGAATTCTTATTTTCACTGTCATCCTCCATCACTGAAATATACTCCTGTTTCTTATTCAGTTCTCATGCCATCATGCCTCAGCCAGTGATGTTAAGTTGAAAAATTAATGATACTATGGCCATAACTGTAGCGGTGTCTCTGAGTGTTCCTGTTGGATCTTTAATATGTTCTTTAAACATAGCTTGACTCCAGAAGAGAAAAAGAAGATGGATGGATTTATAAACAAATTACGTTACTGCTGCCAAAACTGAGCATATAGTCTAGTCTGTGGGTGATGCATTTGGTCCATTATGGGATTTTTGATTACCTCCATGTGAGGGAGGGTAATGTTTATAGCTACTACATCAGAAATATAGCACTCCAGTATTAAAATGAAAATTCAGGATGTCTTTCTATATAGAACAGACAATCTTGGGTTTGCCTAAAGAAATAATTTCACATAAGCTTTAAGGTATACTTTTTGCAAAATGAATTAATTTGTTTAAGTTTGCCTGCCAAAAGTCATTCTAGTTCAATCTCTGTTATCTTTTCTTACTGGGGAATTTTGGAGTGGTACAAACTAAACAAGTGAAAATGATAGGCATATAATACTATTTAATGTTTACTTGATAATGCTCCTACATTTGGAAATCTAAAATGAGATTGAATTTGGCAAGGTTTGTGGATGTAAAAGAGAGATATTAATATATATATATATGCATTATTTTTTCTGAAAATTTAATCTTAATACTATATTTTTTTCACTTTTTTTTTTTTTTTTAAAAAAAAAAGATTGTTTTTGTGCTTTTTACATGCTAACATAGAAGTGAATTTAGGAAAAGTGTAAAAGATTGCAAGTCAGAGAGACAAAAAGTGGCTCCTGTCCCATCTCTGTTAGTGTTCAAGTTAAGGTTGAAAGGGGCTTTGAGCAATTTGGTCTAGTGGAAGGTGTGCCTTCTCATGGCAGGGGGGTTGCAACTAGATGATCTTTAAGGTCCCTTCCAAACCAAATCATTCTGTGATGCTGATATATTAATGTTACTGATGTTACACAAAGGCAAGTAAAAGATCTGAATCCACTAAACATGGTTAAAGAGACTGCTAAAAGGCTTTGGATAAGAGAACATTTGTGTTTCAGAAGTCTGTAGTGATGGTGCAAGTACCACTTCATTATTTATTTATTTATTTATTTATTTATTTATTTATTTATTTATTTATAAGATCATCTGGCTATTTCTTAAAGTAATACAGATACCTGCTGGATGACAAAAAATCAATCAATCAAACAAACAAAAACCCACACCCAATATGCAGGATGTATTCTCTTCAGTTTATTTTGCCATTCTACTGACGTATCTGTCAGCACAGCTGTTGGTTTCATTATTCACCTTCAACATCTATTTCATGTGGTTCTCTTTGTCTTGGAGGGTTTTCATTCAAGTATTGGCCCTGACGCCAGAGAACAGACTATCTATGCTACTGTTCTAACATAAAACTAAATGATTAGTGGAACTAAAATAAAGAATTCAGTTTCATTTATACAATATATATTTTATATATATATTTATATTTAGCTGCTGTTTCCTTTTCTCTTCCCTGCTTCATTATCACATGACAAAAATGCAGTTACAATTCAAAAAAAAAATCACACCAGTTAATTATGTTTTATGAAACCTGTGTTGTCTATTTCAGTAGAGAAAGACTAAAGGAAGTGAGACTGTATAATAATACATGCATAATGTATTTTCAATCTGTTAGTTATTTGGTATTGTTTAATTGATGAGTCTAAGGGGTTAACTGAACCAGAATCTGACAGAATAGATAGAAAGGAGACAATGAGTTGATAGCTGTTCTAGCAAATACCTGAGAAAATGCAGTAAACTAAATGCTTTGAAGTATATCCCTGCACTCTTGCAGAGCTGTCAAACTGGTTTGATCAAACTTCAATCACAGGTGCAAACAGCAAGATTTTTGTTAACTTTATAAAAGGATGCTCTTTCTAAAGATAAACTCAAAGATTAGCAGAAGCCAAGCTTCCACACCTGAGATCTTCAGTTAAGTTTGTCCTATGCAAATCTACTGGTAAGAGAGATTTGGAATAAATCTTTTGTTATATTGAAACTTCTTTTTAACTTGTTATTTGCATTTTAAATTCATACACTATTTTATTTGGCTAGAGCTGTTTCAGATTACTGTATTAACTAATCGATCATATCTCTGAGGAAAAATAAATAAATAAATAAATAAATAATTGTTGTCTTTAAATCTACTTAGGCCTATTCATTAATCACATTAAAGTCTAATAAAACATGT